>NC_057711.1:45689071-45855697 GCF_004010195.1 Chiloscyllium plagiosum
CTAAAATTGGGCCCTTAAAGACAGAAATGGGTGAATTTATTATGGGGAACAAGGACATGGCAGAAGAGTTGAATAGGTACTTTGGATCTGTCTTCACTGGGGAAGACACAAGTAATCTCCCAGATGTAATAGTGGCTGAAGGACCATGGGTAATGGATGAACTGAAGGGAATTTATATTAGGCAGGAAATGGTGTTGGATAGACTGTTAGGTCTGAAGGCTGATAAGTGCCTGGTACCTGATAGTCTGTATCCCAGGATACTTAAGGAGGTGGCTATAGAAATCATGGATGCATTGGTAATCATTTTCCAATGTTCTATATAGTCAGGATCCATTCCTGTGGATTGGAGGTTGGCTGATGTTGTCCCACTTTTCAAGAAAGAAGGGAGAGAGAAAACAGGGAATTATAGACCAGTTAGTCTGACGTTAGTGGTGGGAAAGATGCTGGAGTAAATTATAAAAGATGAAATTTGGATAGCAATAACAGGATAGGTCAGATTCAGCATGGATGTAAGAAGGGCAAATTGTGCTTGACTAATCTTCTGGAAATTTTTGAAGGTGTAACTATGAAGATGGACAAGGAAGAGCCAGTGGAGGTAGTGTACCTGGACTTTCAGAAAGCCTTTGATAAAGTCCCACATAGGTGATTAGTGAGTAAAATTAGGGCACATGGTATTGGGAGCAAAATACTGACTTGGATTGAAATTGGCTGACTGACAGGAAGCAAAGAGTAGTGATAAATGGGTCCCTTTTGGAATACAGGCAGTGACCCCAGTGGGGTACCACAAGGTTTGGTGCTGGGACCAAAATACAATATACATTAATGATATAGATGAAAGTATTAAAAGTAATATTAGCAAATTTGCTGATGACACAAAGTTGTGTGGCAGGGTGAAATGTTATGAGAAAACTGGGTGACTTGGACAGACGAGGTGAGTGGACGGATGCATTGCAGATGCAGTTTAATGTGAATAAATGTGTGGTTTCGTGGCAAGAACAGGAAGGCAGATTACTATCTAAATAGAGTCAGGAAGTACGAGATCTAGGTGTTCTTGTACATCGGTCAATGAAAGCAAGCATGCAGGTACAGCAGGCAGTGAAGAAAGCTAATGGCATGTTGGCCTTCATAACAAGAGGAATTGAGTATAGGAGCAAAGAGATCCTTCTGCAGCTGTACGGGCGCCCTGGTGAGACCGCACCTGGAGTATTGTGTGCAGTTTGGTCTCCATAATTGGGGAAGAACATTCTGGCTATTGTGGGAGTTCAGCATAGGTTCATGAGGTCAATTACCAGAATGGCGGGACTATCGTATGTTGAAAGATTTGAGTAATTGGGCTTATATACACTTGAGTTTAAAAGGATGAGAGGGGATCTGATTGAGACGTATGAGATTATTAAAGGATTGGACACTCTGGAGGCAGGAAGCATGTTTCCACCGATGGGTGATTCCAGAACCAGAGGACAGAGTTTAAAAACAAGGGGTAGGCTATTTAGAACAGAGTTGAGGAGAAACTTCTTCACTCAGCGAGTGGTGGATATATGGAATGCTCTGCCCAGGATGGCAGTGAAGGCCAAGTCTCTGGATACTTTCAAGAAAGAGATGGAAAGAGCTCTTAAAAATAGTGGAATCAAGGTTTATGGGGATAAGGCAGGAACAGGATACGGATTGTGGATGATCAGCCATGATCATAATGAATGGTGGTGCTGGCTCAAAGGCCGAATGGCCTACTCCTGCCCCTATTGTCTATTTCCATGCTGTCCATCTCTATGACTCTGAATGGATGAGCGCATTGGATTGACCAGACACTCAACAAAATCCTGGTTGCAGTTTTCAGTACTGGAAACCCATGCTCGAAAACAGTGAGTTCCTCTAGCCAAAATATTCTGGTGCAGTGCAACACTGGTATCAAGCCCAAAATATGGATTTTGCCTCGTGGTGCTTTGTGCAGAGAAATCAGGACAAAATTAATCATTCCAATTATCACCTCATTAGTTTACTCTTCAGCAAACAAATGCAAAGTATCACCAATAGCACTATCAACCATCACTTTGTTATCAATAACCTGCTCAGTGATCCTCGGGTTTGGATTCTGCCAGGACCAACTGTGCCCCCCCCACCAGTCCACACCCCCAATCACATTGTAGCCTCGGCACAAGTATGGAGTGACAACTGTCAATATGAAGACAGCATTTGGTTAAATATGAAATCTCAGAGCTCTAATAAAAGTGAAATCAATGATAACTGGGGCAAAAGTTCCACCAGTTAGAGTCGAAGCTAGCACCGAGAAAGATGGTTGTGTTGCTGGAGATCAATCATCTTATAGCCCTGGAAGATTAGTATAGGAGTTCGTACGTGCAATATTTTAGGGATATTGCATTCAACTCTGTCATTAATGGCTTTACTGCCATCAAAAAGTTAGAATTGAGATTGCATAATAATCAGTTAATTCTCAAATTCTCAAATAGTAAATGCTCTCATACTATATGACCTGCTTAAACATTGGCAAATAACTTAAACTGCTTTCACCTCTAACAAAGGATAATCTAATACCTTTCTCTGGACATTAATCAGCTTTATATTAAATCTGCTACCACTGACATCATGGAACCTCATTAAGCAGAAACCCATTGAGCCTAGCTACCGAAGTACTATGAGTACAATGAGTATAACAGAATAATGAGGTTGAGTATTCAGCATTGTGTATTACATAAGAATGCAAGAAATAGGAGCAAAGAGTAGACTTTATGTTTCCTTGAGAAAGTGAGGACTGCAGATGCTGGAGATTAGAGTCAAGAGTGGTGTGCTGGAAAAACACAGCAGGTCAGACAGCATTCAAGGAGCAGGAGAATTGACGTTTTGGGCAAAAGCCCTTCATCAGGAATGTTTCCTTGAGTCTACTCTGCTTTCAATGCAAATAATGCTGATATAATGCCTCAATTCCACTTTCCAGCTCACTCCCCATACTTTGTTCCCCTGAGACTAGAGCTCTGTTAAACTCAATATTAAACATATTCAGTGGTGAAACTAAGGTAGAAAAGTGACGAAGGTAGAGAATTTCAAAGATTTATGATCCTTTGGGTGAAGAAATTTCTACTTACCTTGCAGGGTTACATCATACTTTGCTCAAAAACTGCATGCATTCAAGTAGAACTCTGAGCTCAAAAACTGCATGAATTCATGTAAAACTCCGTTATCTCACTTTTTAGATTAGAACCAATCTGAATGTCATGGCATAGACAGAGAACACAGGGGGCTAACACCTTCAACATATTGTCTAGCTATCACCCATTGTTAACAGCTAACCTGAGAATGCAACTTTTAAAAAAAAGTTTTTGTGATTTACACATGAAAGAAGTGAAACTATCATGGTATTTTAACAGATGAAAGGCTTAACAGACAATCAATTTTTCAATGTATAATTTCAGTTACATCACACTGTAAATTTTTGATATAAATTCTGTGTGTTAGGATTGAGCCCTCCACTACCACCTGATGAAGGAGCGATGCTCCGAAAGCTAGAGTGCTTCCAATTAAACCTGTTGGACTATAACCTGGTGTTGTGTGACTTTTAACTTTGTACACCCCAGTCCAACACCGGCATCTCCAAATCATGTCTACTTATCTTGGTCTTAAACGATTGATTCCTTATGATGGAATTATATTGTTATATTATGGATTCCCAAGCCAGGTGAAGCAACCTGTTAATGAGGTTAAATCCTTTCAGAATTTTGTATTTTCTCATGAGATCAACTTTCATTCTTCTAAATCCCTGAAAATATACGCCCAATTTATTTAACTTCTCAACCCTCGCATCCCAGGGTCCAATCTAATGAATCTATCTCAATTTAAGCGTATTTCTCCTTTCATAGAGAGACTCAACTGTGCACAGATATGGTCTCACCAGAGTCTTGGACAATTACAGCAGGATGTCTTTTTCTTGTATTCTAGCCTTCTTGCAATAAAGGCCAACATGCCATTTGCCTTTCTTATTGCTTGCCAGAAGCTAACTTTCCACATTTTCTCTCCAAATGCATCAAATAATTTCTCAAATTTTTGAAATAGTTTAAAACTTCTAAATACTTTAGCATTATTTTGCAAAAGAGACTTTTTTGGAATAGTTTTAAAACTTCTAAATACTTTGCATTATTTGGAAGTTTTAAACTATTTTAAAAAAGTCTTCCTTTTCAATTTTTGCTGGCAAGGTGTATAACCTCACACTTTCTCGTATTATGCTCCATTTGCCAACTTGCTCCCCATTCAATTAACCTGTTGATATCTCTTTGCAACTTTTTACTGTCCTTCTCATAATTTACATTTCCCACCTATTTATTTTTCATAGCAATCTTGATAAATTACCCTCAGTTGCTTGAAGGAAGCATGAATAAAGATTGTGAACAGCTGAGGACACAGCATTTCTCCTTGAAATACTCCTATAGTTACAGCATATCAGTTTGACATGCCCTACCTATCCCTACCCTCTTACTTCCAGTCCAGCATACAACCTAATATATAACACTTACTACCATAATTCATTACCTTGTCTTTTTTCTGCTTCCTTATTGAATTCCTTTTATAAGCATGTACTGGCTTATCTTTATCAACTCCACTAATCACATTCTTAAATAACTCGAATGAATTTGCCAAAGACAATATTCCTTAATAAAAAAAAATTGCTGTTCGGTCTAATCATGCTAAGGTTTTCTACCTGAATTGTCTTTCTTCAGGTAACATCTTCTATTATTGGAGGCTTGTCAAGTCATTGTTTATACAGTGATTTTACTCAGGGGAAGGCCACGCTCCAAGCCCACGCTCCAAGCCCACACTCCAAGCCCACGTCAGCCTCGGGGTTTTAATCTGTGGTGTTCATCTCAGTCTGAACCATACTGTACACTGGGCTATTGCTAGGACTTCCCTGATAATAGATATCGTAATTTCTCAACAACTGATGTAAGGTTAATTGCCTATAGTTTCCTGTTTTCACTCTTCCTCCCTTATTGAACAGCAGTGTTACATTGCTAACTTCCAATCCACTGGGACCATGGTAGAATTGGAGAAGTTTTGGAAAAATCAGAGCCAGCACATCCACTGTCTCTGTAGCTACCTTTTTCAGAACCCTAGGATAAACTGCCAATTCCTGAGGATTTGTCAGGTTTTAGTCAGTGAAAGCTTTTTTAAAAATCTCTGGTAATATTAATTACCTTAACTTCTTCACTCTTCTTAGCTCCATGAATACCCTCATTTCAAGTTCATAATTTCTGTCTTCTACCATGAAGTCAGGCCTTCTTATTCCTGAAAGTACTTCATGTGTCAATAGTGTGAGGGAATAATTCCCACTTGGCTGTATGAATGAAGCTCCCATGTTACTCAGGTATATCAACACCGCCCAGGAAAAAGTAGTTCACTTGATTTGGCTGAGATTGACAGACTTTTAATCAATTATGAAATGAAGGATTATTAGGAAAAGGCAGGAAAGTAGAGTTGAGGAATATCAGATCGGCCATGACCTTATTGAATGATGGAGCAGAGTGGATAGGTTGAAGTACCTGCTCCTGTTCCTATGTCTAATGGTCTAATGTCTTAACCATCACATCTACCATCCATCTTGGCTTCAGTGTGTCCCATCTACAAGATGCATGCCATGATCCTTATGGCAATACCTTACAAACCTACAACCAGCAACAGTAAGAAGGGCAAGAGCATCAGGCGCAGTGTACTACAGATACTGGGAACACTACCATCTGCAAATGCTCCTCCAAGTCACACATTATCCTGACATAGAATTCTCCCACCATTCCTTCATGATCACTGGGTCAAAGTTCTGGAACTACCTAACTAACAGTATTGTGGGTATAACTGAATGGATTGAAGTAGTAAAAGAAGATGGCTTACTATTACCATCTCAAAGAAAATTAGAATTCATCAACAAATACTGGCCTTATGAAAGTTGTCTCTCATCTCCTGTAAATTAATGAAAAGCCTAGTGTTACAACGTGACAGTGAACCCCTCTGATAATTAAACCACACACCTAGAAAAGCTCATCTTGTCTCGTAACCCATTAAAATGTGAGTGACAGAGAACTCCAAAATTCCAATATTTAAAGAAAATAATATTAACTTATTCTTTAACTGTAAAAGTGAACATTAAATCACAACTATTCACAAATCTAAGCCCCTCTTTCTCTTAGTTGCTTATTACCTGCCTCCAACTCTGTAACAATATACTGTTCCAATAAAATACTTATTAAACTTATTTAAAAACCATACAGCAGCTGTCGTCTTCAGTGTCTGTCTTCTTCTGGCAGAAGATCTTCCTTTTTATTGTAAAGATGTTTCATATGAAAGGGTACTTTTGATAGAGAATGTTTCAATGTCCTGGGTCTCTCTTTCGATGGCAATTGCTCTGTCTGATTTTCAAAATGTCTGCCTTTTTAATATTCAAGATATCAAATTGTCTCATTGGTTCAACGTAGGAAAAACAATGTATTCAAACTTGATTGAGTTTTAGTATCCTGGGGCATAATTTAAACTCGAGAGTGTAGTGCTGGAAAAGCACAGCAGGTCAAGCAGCATCTGAGGAGCAGGAGAATTGATGTTTTGGGCATTATCCCTTAATGAGGAATTCCTGATGAAGGGCTTATGCCTGAAACATTGATTCTCTGCTCCTCGGATGCTGCCTGACCTGCTGTACTTTTCCAGCACCACACTCTCGACTCTGATCTCCAGCAATTGCAGTCCTCACTTTCTCCAAGGTTAATTTAAACTGGTTGGTTAAATTCAAATTGTTGTCGAAATAGCAATCAACCCAGGTATCTATTTCACTGCCAAATGTTACGTATTTTCAATTTTCCAGTATACTCTGAGACTGCTCTTGTAAGCTCTCAGTACAGAACAGCATTAACTGTCTCTGAAAGGTACAGTATATGCCTTCAATTTCATAACACCTCACTTCTTAAGAAAAAAAGGAACCATCATAATGAAAAGATGGTTTCTTTTTTTCTAATTCTTAATCTTATTACAATGAAATTCATAGATCATTAATCTAAGTTCATAGTAATTTCTGCACACACACACATTTAAAAAATTGGAATCTGTTCAATCTTATCCATACCTTTTCCTTTAAATCTACGATAATGCACCTGCTATCACATTTTTATAACCTGCTACATGTACAATTTGCAAATTAAAAGAGTGTAACATAAAACTCCAACAAAATAGTCCCATATTTTTGTCGTTAAAATAGTGTCATATTTTTGTCTGACACAATTTTCGTCACATAAACATTAAAATATTGTAAGGCCAGTATTAAACTCAATAATTCTTTTTTGCTGGTAGAGTATTTTCTCTGGTGGGTGTTGAGTTTCTTTGAAAAGTTGCCAATTAGCCGTTCAATTCCATCATCATCATCTTCCTGTAGCAGTACAGCTCCAACTCCTATATCACTAGCATCGAATGCAACTTTGAAGAGTTTCAAAATATTTGTTGTAATTAAAACTGGTGCAGTAGTTGATACTGCTTTTAAATTCTCCAATGCCTCTTGGCATTGTTCTGTCCACTGAAAGTTTGTGTTCTTCTTCAGTAAATTTGTTAGTGGTGCCACTAGCTGCTGAGGTTTGGAGCAATCTTTTGGCAGAAACCGCTTTGTGCCAAAAAATTGAAGCACCTCTTTCTTCGACGTTAGTCATGGAAATTCCTCGATGGCCTACATCTTGGCATTCCTTGGGGTCAACCTTCCATGACTGATGTTATGTCCCAAGAACGTCACCTCTGCCTTTGAAAATTCTGTTTTCTTGAAGCTTATTACCGGTTTTGCTTTTCACAATTGTTCAAAGAGCTCTGCCAACTGTACCATGCTATCTTTCCATGACTCACTAAAGAATACTACATCATCCAGATAAACTGAACAGTTTGTTAACCCAGCTACAACTCTGTCCATGAGTCTTTGGAATGTGGCTGGTGCATTCTTCATTTCAAAGGGCATCGCTTTGAATTAATATAGCCCACTTGGGATTACAAATGCAGAAACTTCTTTCGCTTTTTCTGGTAAAGGTACCTGCCAATAACCACGCAGTAAGTCCAACTCTGTTATGTAACTGGCTTGTCCAACTCTCTCTATACAGTATTCCAGGTATTGGGTATGACTCTGATTTTGTTATGGTGTTGACCTTCCTGTAGTCCACACAAAATCATTGAGTCCCGTTAGGTTTGAGAACTAACATGATCGACGAACTCCACTCACTCTGATTCGGTTCAATGATATCTTTGTTGAGCATCACATCTACTTCTTTCTGGACCTGTGTGGCCTTGAGGGGATTAAGACTGTAGGGGTGTTGTTTTATCAGAACAGCATTCCCTACTTTCACCTCATGCACAGTAGTATTAGTCCTCCCTATCGTATTCCTGCGTATGTCCTCATACTGCTGTAACAAACCTTTCACCTGGGTTCTTTGCTCCTGAGACAGATAGTTCACTAACCTATCCTACTCCTCAAGGACTTCCTCATTACTTAATATATTTTGAAGCACATCAAACTCCACAACATCTGAATTTGATTCATCACTCTGTGGGGCAGTAACTAACACCTGTTTCTCCAGTTCCCTGTCACTTTTATAATAAGGTTTCAATATATTCACGTGACAAACGTGATTTAGTTCTTTTCTATCCAGCATCTTTACCAGATAGTTTACCTGATTTAACCTCTTTTCAATTTGATACGGACCACTAAACATATCTTTGAAGGGATCTCCCACCACCTGTAACAATACTAATATGTCATCCCCATGGGAAAACATCTGAGTTTTAGAATTTTATCTGCCACCTGCTTCATTCTATGCTGGGCCCTCTTCAGGTGCTGTTTAGCTAATTCACCTACCTGATCGAATCTCTCCTTCACCTCAGATACATAATCCAAGTGTGAGATCTCTGACTTTGGTCCTGTCAATTTTTCTTTAATTAATTTCAAAGGCCCTCTCACTTCATGACCAAATATTAACTCAAAGGAAGTAAACTGAGTTGATTCATTTGAGGCATCGCGAATGGCGAACAATACGAATGGAATATCTTCATCCTAATCATTCGGGTAATCCTGATAGTATGCTCTCAACATGGTCTTCAGGGTCTATGCCCCTTCTCCAAAGCTCCCTGGGATTCAGGATGGTATGCACTTGATTTAAGGTGCTGTATGCCTAAGCTACCCATGACTTCCTTAAACAGCCTAGCAGTAAAATTAGACCCTTGGTCTGACTAAATCTCTCTGAATAGCCCATATCACATTAAGAAAGCTACTAACTCCTCTACCACCCTTTTTGCCTTAATACTCTGGAATGGAATTGCCTCTGGAAATCTGTTAGACACATCCATTATGGTTAGCAAGTACTGGTTCCCACCTTTAGCTTTTGGGAGGGAACCTACACAATCAAACATAACTGACGTGAAAGGTTCGTTGAATGTGGGATTTGAAAACAAAAGTGCTGGTTTTATTACTGTCTGTGGCTTAACTACCATTTGGCATGCATGACATGTACATCACATTTTAACCACATCCTTGTGCAGTCCAGGTCGATAGGTGTGCTTTTGTACCTTAGCCTGAGACTTCCTCAAACCTAGGTGACCTCCTACTGGTAACTCACGTGCAACCCGTAACACTTCTTGTCTGTATGCTACCGGCAATACAATCTGGTGCACTTCTGCCTTTTTCACCTCTGCACTAGTCTTCTGTGGTCTCCATTTTTGTCTTACGATTGTATCTTTAAGATAATAACCCTCGGGAATATATACTTACTCCTTTTCTGAGTATGCATCTCTCTCTCTCTCTCTCTAAAACTTTCTGTTGTAAGTCCATTAGCCTATCTGGACTAAACACTTCTGCCTCACTCTCTGCCTGTTCAGGTTTGTCCTGCACCATTGGCGGGTGTCTGCGAATTGAACCTCAACTTCTTCATATTTCTCTTTAATTTTTGCTTTTTGCTGTGACTTATGATAGTGGGATCTTGTTACTACACAGTCTGGAAAAATTCCAGGGTAACTTTCTTCTAACTCCTCAGTTCCCTGGTCTCCCTTTGGTTTCTCCACAACAAGGGGTGTCACTCCCACCTTGGATCCTGCTAAATCATTCCCAAAAACAAACTGAATTCCTGGAACTGAAACTCTGTCAATCGTTTCCACAGTAAATTCCCCAGTCTTGATTTGGCTCTCCAACCTGATCTTAACAGGGGAATGTTAAATTTCTGTTGGTCTATCCCACAAATTACCACTCTCTCGGGTAACAGGTCAGAAAGAGTGCAAATACATTCATCTCTTACTATTAAAGACTGAGTAGAACCTGTACCTCTCAAAATTATAACTTCTTTCCCTTCTCCCCATGTTCTTTCTGAGTAAACTTTACCCACAGAACTGAAGTCGTTATAAAGATTGGGCACTAACTCAATACCCAGCCCATGCCTAAGCTGTGCACTCTCCTGCAGCTCCTCAACTTTTCTTGGGTTTTCCTTTACTACTTGCACTAATGCCATGGGCTTAACATCTTTTACCACATTTTTTTTTCCCACAGCGCCTTTCTTCAACAACCAGCATTTATGTGTCCAACCTTCTGGCAGTGAAAATACCTTTTCCCTGTTCCTTTCTTCAACAACCGGCACTGTAATTTTCTCTGTCCCACTCTATTACATTGAAAACACCCAAGGCCTTTCACCTCCTTTCCACCCTCTCGGGCTTCTTTTCCCACCAGTAGTAAACTATTATCAGTGTACTCTACCCTTTCTTTAGCATTGCAGGATCTCGCCTTCTCCCAATTTTTATCCCTCACAGGATGAAATTGTTGCCGTAAGCTAAATTTTGTCTTATGCACCAATGTATATTCATCTGCCTTCTCTGCCACTCTTCTTACTTCTTGAACCTTCTGTCTATCCACATGAATTCTTATCATCTCTGGAAGTGAGTTTTTAAACTCCTCCAGCAGAATGACCTCTTTCAGACTCTCATTGATCTTATTTATCTTTAAGGCCTGTATCCATCTGTTAAAATTCCTATGTTTAATTCTTTTGAACTCAACATAAATCTGACCTGTTTTTTCTTTATGTTTCTGAACAGCTGACTATACGCTTCTGGTACCAATTCATGAACATTCAAAACAGTCTGTTTGACATCTGCATAATCTCTTGACCCCTCATCTGACAGCGCTGCAAATACCTCACGATCTCTGTCTACCACCTTAATCTGAACTAGCATTACCCACAAGTTCACTGACCACTCTGTCTGCCTAGCCAATTATTCAAATGGGGAATAAAGAAGGCTTCAACATCTTTGTCATCAAAACATGGCAATATTTTAATATATTTGTATACATCACTACCTTCTCTCTTCATCTCCATCCTGTTAACTTGACTTTCCTGACTAATTCTTAACTTCTGAAGTTCAAATTCTCTCTCAGTTTCTCTTTCTTCTCTCTCTCTTTGCTCAGCTCTCTTTCTCTCTCCTTCTTTATCTTCTTTCTCAATTTGCCTCAATTGCAATTTAAATTATTCTAACTCTATTGCACTTGTCTGTTTCAGTGATACACCTAAGTGCTTGACCAACTCCATTACAATTTCAGCTTCCCTTTTGTCCCTGGTTAAACCCAATTCTAATCTTTTTGCTAATTCTAAAAGTATGACCTTCCTCTGTCTTTCTAAACTTTCTTGGCAAATTTGGAAACATCTTCAAACCCAAGAACCTCTTTAGCAATGATCAGAGCCATTTCCCTTAATTTTAATTTAACCTACCACAAGTAACTGAAATTAAACGAATTGTCTCACCTTCATTTTACTTAAAGTTCTCGGACAAGAATCGGCAAGTGCTTAAATCTGCTGGGATCTTGCGTACCCAAAATCTGTTTAAATCTGTCCAAATCTCAGACTGGATCTGTCTAAACCTGTCCAAATCTCAGACCTGAGGCTCCAAGCTGTTACAACACGGTGGCAAACTCCGCTGTTAATTGAATCAAACATCCAAAAAAGCTCACCTCGTCTCATAATCTGTTAAAGTATGAGTGACAGAGAACTCCCTAAATTCTATTATTGAAAGAAAATAAAATCAACTTATTCCGTAACTCTGAAAGTGAACATTAAACAACAACTATTCACAACTCTAAATCCCTCTTTCTCTTAACCCCTTATTACCTGCCTCCAACTCTATAACAATATACTGATGCAATAAAACACTTATTAAAATTACATAAATTTACTTTAAAAACCATACAGCAGTTGTCGTGCTCAGTGTCTTTCTTCTTCTGGCTGAGGATCTCCCTGGGTTGTCTTCTTTCTTTTTACTGTGAAGATGTTTCATATGAAAAAGTAACTTTGATAGAGAGTGTTTTAATATCTTGGGTCTCTCTCAATGGCAGTTGCCGTGACTGATTTTCAAAATGTCTGCCTTTTTATATCCCCAACATCGGATCGTCTCATTGGTTCTATGTTGGCAAAATGATAAATTCAAACTCAATTGAGTTTTAGTATTCTGGGGCATAATTTAAACTGATTGGTTAATTTTGAATTTTTGTCAAAACAGCAACCGACTCAGGTATCCATTTCACAGTCAAATGTTATATAATTTCAATTTTCCACTACACTCTGAGACTGCTCTTGTAAGCTCGCCATGCAGAACACCATACACTCTCTCTTAAAGGTACAGTACATGCCTTCAACTTCAGAACACTAGGGACATCATTGCTGGCATCCTCAATTATTATGGCTCCCCTCCTTCTCAGCTTACACTGCAGTAATAGCTAATGTGTTGTGACCATATGTATTAGCTGATGGTGACATGTAATGATCAGCTTGGAAAATACTTTAATCTTGTTTTTCACTGCATGGCATAAAATTATTACTCCATAACAATATAAGGTTACATTTCTCAAATTAGCATGGATCATTGATGGCGAGATTCAACTAGTACCACTCCAGAAAACTCTATAACTGCATGAACCAAACTTTCAGGATGTTTGAAGCAGTGATAAGCTGCCAAAATCAGCCAACAATGACAAAAAAAAAACAAAGGTTCAATTCAATATACTTTTCAACACATTGCATTGCACTAAACTCTATGGCAGGGATTTCTTTCAGCATTGTCATTCCCCATGCCATAATCGGAATCGTATGTCACTTCCACTTTTTCTCCCTTTGGCTTTTTCAATATTAATTGTTGGTGTACTTGGAATTCAAGCTTGTGCTACGGACATGGCCTGCAAGGTATCAGAGAAATGTCATGACGGTCATGAGGAAGCCATGACCATATCCCCATAACCCCACATTTCCCATGGCTAACCCACTTAAGCTATACATCCCTAGATACTATGGGCAATTTAGCATTGCCAATTCGTCTAATCGGCACATCTTTGGAATTTGGGAGCATGTGGCCGGAACATGCCTGTGATACTGTTTACTAGTGACCAACATGGAGCATGGTGCTATAGTTGACAAATTGACAGGTATCATTGATTTGAAGAGCTATTGTTATGCATATATAAGGAAATTCACCCTGTCTTGCAAATTTGTCTGATGTCAATGGATGATGTTGCTTACTTACAGCAAGCAAATAAAGAAGAGGCGTATCCGTTAAAACCTTGTAGAATGCTGAAATGTGGATCACAACAGAAAAAAAATTATTGATTGCATTTGCATTAATAGTCTGGAACAACACATTAGTACCAGAGGGACACTAAATAAATTTCTAAAATGTTCAGGAAACATTCAGTGGCCCATGCATAGGAGTGGTTGATGCTTACATTTCATTGAATTATAATTACAATGTTTAAAATACATTTGGATGGATACATGAATAGAAGAAGGTTTCGAGAGATATTGGCCAGGAGCAGGCATGTGGGATTAGTTTGGTTTGGGATTATGTTCAGCATGAGCTGGTTGGACTGATGGGTCTGTTTCCATGCTGTATGACTTGATGAATCCCTACAGTGCAGAAGCAGGACAATTCAGCCCATTGCGTCCACATCAACCTTCTGAAAAGCATGCCACCCAGAATCAGCTCCCACACCCTATCCCCATAACCCCACATTTCCCATGGTTAACCCACTTAACCTATACATCTCTGGTTACTATGGGCAAGTTAGCATTGCTAATCTACCTATTCTGTACATCTTTGGAATTTGGGAGGAAACCAGAGTACTCAAAGGAAACCCATGCAGACACAGGGAGAATGTGCAAGCTCTACACAGAAAGTCAACCATGGCCGGAATCAAACCTGGGGGCCTGGTGCTGTGAGGCAGCAGTGCTAATCACTGAGCCACCATGCCGCCCCACCATTTGGTTGCACAAACTGCCTATTTCAACCAATTTGTTTTTACAGTAATCAGTTCAGAGACAGATATGTCACTATATGAATGAATTAACATTATGAAGAAATAATCTGGGAAATAAGTTCTGGGCTATATGCTTCCCAATCTACCAATCATCTCTTTTCTGATTTTCTGCCATCAGGCAGGAAGGTGAGCTGGAAGTTCCATGCTGTATGACTTGATGAATCCCTACAAGGTAGAAATAGAGTTAAAAATCACACAATACCAGGTTATAGTCCAACATGTTTATTTGAAACCTGGTGTTGTGTGATTTTTAACATGGACATTGTTGAAAATTGGTGGCCCCCTTAAAACTGTGTGAACTCAGCATTCCATATTTGGAAAATCCTGTGTAGCATGAAACTGAATCTGCTGAATATAACTGTGTCATGAGTAACTAGCCTTCTGCAAAAGTAAACAAATCTCTACATGACCACCAAGCAATGGTCATAAGCACCATCAAAGTCTTGACTCAAACCAAAGATTTATCAGGCCCATCATACTCCATGCAATGTATCAAAAAATCAGAAGGTTTTAGTATTAGAAGGAATGAACACTAACCTTCAAATCAAGATGGGCAATGGGGCAATGGCCATCCGATGTCATGACTAGCTGTGCTGTGGCCATTGGCCCAAAAGGGTTAGATGTGAGATGGATATAACATTTTTGGCAAGCTCCCAAAATAAGGTGTATTAACAGGGACAGGAGGTTGAGGAAGATGCAAGAAGATCCATGGTGACGAGCCACATCATTTCCTTCAGGGAAAGACCAGAAGTTCATCTATAACAGCCTGAGGAAACAACAAAGACTACCAACAGCCACCACAAAAAGCCAAAAAACCATTGGGACATGGGAATGCACTGCCTCTAATCTTCCATTTCACAGAATGGCTCTGGTATTGGCAAAGAATAATCATTTGCCATGGGTGACATATTTCCTATTCTTGACTAATTAACTAATGTACTATACCTAAACCGCTGCTTGAGAAACTATCATAAAATTGCCATAAATTGTCAACTGCCTATACTGTGATCATAAACCTCAAAATTAATCAGACTAGCAATACTGTTAGGTGTGTGAATGGCAATGTGGTGTTTGATTTATCAGGAATGCCAGCAAGTGCTACAGTGCGTGTGAAAGGGGTATGATTCATGAAAAATGAGATAATGGAAAATGGGTAGAAGATATAATGTTGAGGAGCATTCACTGACCTTGAACGCTCAAATGTGGTCATTAAACGTAATGTGCCACAATGTCCAGGTCCTCGAAACTAGATGCCATAATTTTCCTGGAAGATTAAATCCACTCCCTTCTGAGATTAGTCCTTGAGGGTCTTCTGGAGAAAATATAACTATTAAAATTCCTGAGGGGTTAGAACAGAACAGCCAGGGAGAATCTGCTCCTGCTGGTAAGAGGATTGAGAACAAGTAGGCACAGATTTAAAGTGTTTTAAAAAAAGCAAATGCAAAGTGAGAAAAAGAAAAAAAAAACTTTTTGGTTGTGGTAGGTTCAATTGATAAATTAAAGAGGGCATTAGATGATTGTTTAAATCAAAACAATGTTCAGGATAATGAGAAAATAGCAGGAGATTATCATGAAGCTAAGATACACAGACAGCTGGTGCAGTCACAATGGGCCAAATAACCTCCTTCAAAACTATAATAAATTTGTGATTATGCGATGTTCCATACCATTAGCAAAGCATCAGGAAAATCCCCCGAATATTCAAGTGGATGAAGATTGACCATTAGTCATGTTCACATGATGGTGAGATCGGGTTTATGCATGGGAAATCATGTTTCACCAACTTGTCCTCATCAATTCTCTTCATTACTTCTTCAAAAGAGTGCTGGACATGATGTATATGGACTTCAGTAAGGCTTTACACAGGTTCCTCGTGGGAGACTGGTTAGCAAGGTTAGATCTCATCGAATACAGGGAGAACTAACTACTTAGACACAGAACTGGCTTGAAGATTGGAGACAGAAGCTTGTGATGGAGGGTTGTTTGTTACACCGGAAGCCTGTGACCAGTGGTGTGCCACAAGGATCGGTGCTGGGTCCACTGTTTTTTTTGTCATTTATATAAACGATTTGGATGTGAACATAGGAGGTATGGTTAATAAGTTTGCAGATGACACCAAAATTGGAGGTGTAGTGGACAGCGAAGAAGGTAACCTCAGAGTACAGTGGGATCTTGATCAGATGGGCCAATGGGCTGAGGAGAGGCAGATGGAGTTTAATTTAGATAAATGTGAGGTTTTGCATTTTGGGAAAGCAAATCAGAGCAGGACTTATGGGAAGGTGCTGGGGAGTGTTGCTGAACAAAGAGACCTTGGAGTGCAGGTTAGTGTGTGCAGTTTTGGTCGCCATACTATAGGAAGGATGTGGAGGCACTGGAACGGGTGCAGAGGAGGTTTACCAGGATGTTGCCTGGTATGGAAGGAAGATCGTATGAGGAAAGACTGAGGCACTTGGGGCTGTTTTCATTAGAGAAAAGAAGGTTTAGGGGTGACTTGATTGAGGTGTACAAGATGATTAGGGGGTTAGATAGGGTTGACAGTGTGAACCTTTTCCCGCGTATGGAGTCGGGTATTACAAGAGGGCATAGCTATAAATTAAGGTGGGGGGGGTAGATATAGGACTGAAGTTGGGGTAGGTTCTTCACTCAGCGAGTCGTAAGTTCATGGAATGCCCTGCCAGTAGCAGTGGTGGACTCTCCCTCTTTATGGGCATTTAAGCGGGCATTGGATAGGTATATGGAGGATAGTGGGTTAGTATAGGTGGGCTTGGATCGGCGCAACATCGAGGGCCAAAAGGCCTGTACTGCGCTGTATTCTTCTATGTTCTATGTTCTATGTTCTAGGTTTATAGTTCCTTGAAAGTGGAGTTGCAGGTAGATAGATAGTGAATAAGGCATGTGGTATGCTTTCCTTTATGGACCAGAGCATTTTGGAATATTGCGTGCAATTCTGGTCTCTTTCCTGTCAGAAGGATCTTGTGAAACTTGAAAGTTTTCAGCAAGGATTTACAAGATGTTGCCAGGGTTAGAGGATTTGAGCTACAGGGAGAGGCTGAATAGGCTGGAGCTATTTTCCCTGGAGCATGGGAGGCTGAGGGGTGACTTTATCGAGGTTTATAAAACCATGAGGGGCATGGATAGGGTAAGTGGACAAGGTCATTTCCCTGGGGTGGGGATTCCAGAGGGCATAGATTTAGGGTGAGGGGGAAAATATTTAAAAGGGACCTAAGGGGCAATGTTTTCACGCAGAGCTCCCAGAGGAAGTGGTGGAAGCTGGTATAATTACAACATTTAAAAGGCATCTGGATGGGTATATGAATAGGCAGAGTGTAGAGGGATATGGGCCAAGTGCTGGCAAATGGGACTAAATTAGGGTTAGGATATCTGGTTGGCATGTATGGCTCTATGACTCTAAAAGAAATGTGCTAAGACATAATCTTATGATGTAATAAAGGCAACACCTTCTATATACACTATCAGTGGGTCAGATTTGATTCATGGGTCAATTGGAGAAGTAAGAATATTCTCCATTGAACTTGTCCTTTGGATGCTCAAGGAACTGTTTCCTCTGTAGAACTGAACAAGCAACCAAGACATTGCAAGCCCTGAGTGCATTTGCTCTCTCTTTCTTTCTATCTCCAGACAACCTGCAAGCTTTGAACCTGGATTGCTGAATTTGACAGCCTATTTCTGACCTAGTCTTGTTCTTTTGTAAAATATGTTTTGTTCATGTAAATTGCCATTTACTCTTTGATTTTCTAATATGCCCCTGACAATACTTTGAAGACCTGTTAAAGCCATCTTTTGGAGAAAAATTCCAAGGTAGATCGTAAGGCTTTTCTCTAACATTAGAGAATATAAGAAGAGCGAGGACAGATGATTCATGGTCACAGTCATGGAGGACCAGCTCCATATTAATGCAATGAATTGGGTAGCATGGAAAAGTAATTAGGTTATTTACAGAGTCTGGACATTGAAAGATTAGAGGAAATTCAGGGCTACTGACTTTAATGATGTGATGATTGTACAGACAGTGAAACAATAACCTTCTCAAATTAAATCACACATTCCTCATAGTCTTTAAGTTTCCTTTCCTTGCATAGTGACTGAAAGTAGCAACTGACAAGAACACTACTTTTTTTAATCTCCAAACACAGCAGTCAGAGTCAATTTAGAAGTTCATTTTCTCATCAGTGTTCTATCTTTGTCATGTTTTATGCCATTAAGCAATTTCATAACAGATGAAAGATTAAATTTCAAAGAAAGATTTACATTTTATATATTGCCTTTTATGACCACAGGATGTCACAAGTACTGTTTCCAGAGGGTATCTGACAAAGTACGACACATTAGTTGTTGTAATAAGAGTCCAAAGTGTTGGACATAGTTATATTAGCATGGATAGAGGATCAGCTAACTACTGGAAGACAGAGAGTTGGGATAACTAGGCCATTTTCCAGGTAGCAACCTGTAACAATGTCAAAGCGATCAGTGCTGTGGCCACAATTACTTACAATACATATTAATGATTTGGATGAGGTAAGTGAATGTACTACAGCCAGGTTTGCAGATTACATAAAAATAGGTGGGAAGGCTTGTAATGAGGATTACACAAAAAGTCCTCAGAGGGACACAAACAAGTGAGTGAACAAAATTTAGCAGATGGAATATAGTGTAGAAAAATGTGAGGCACTTTGTCAGGAACCATAGCGAAGCTGAACATTACTTAAATGGAGAAAGACTGAAACATATTGATTATTGCTTTTTTGAATTGTGCAAAATACATGCAGCAAACCTTTTTATTATCTGGCATTTATGGGACCAGGAATGTGCCAGTTGATTAAATATTCCAGATAATCAAGATGTCCACATAATCAAGATAAAAACACACTAAGTAATAGGAGTGGAACGCAGGAGGTTATGCAACTTTGCCTGAAATAAAACTTACCAGCAGAGAGCCTTCTCACTTAGCCCCTCAACTCACTACTTGGACATTGTGGTTTTTGAGGAAAAATTAACTTGAATCAATTGTCGATATTTTGTGAGTCCATTCAATTACATGATGAGTATATATACATTGTGGTAAATAATTTTTAAAAACTGTAATAATTGGACAGAATAATACAGTAAACTTTGTGGTATTTGAGGTATACAATTTTGTCGGTTTATGGAGAGTGCCGATTTATGAAGTGCTGGTTAAAACAGGTTCATGTACATTAAATATTGCATTTTCTAGAAAAATTGCTTTAATACGTTTTGGTTACACAATTAATACTTAGAAAAACAATTTAAAATGCAAATTTGAGGCTCATGGGATATATTTTCCAGACTGAAAGTCTGAAATTATTATTTGGTCTCGTTGTGTAGACTTGAATAAATAAGAAAGAATGGTTTCCTCCAGCTGAATGGTTTTAAGTGTAAAAGTCCAGAACCATAAGAAACTTGGAGAAAAAATGTGATTAACATTTCAGACATAATCCTCTGTCATCATTCTGACAGCAGTTAGTGACCCCTACTCTGCAGGAAATTAACCAAACTGGTGGCATTGGTTGTGGAACTCAGGTTGTTGTCAAAAGAAGTGAAATGAAAACGAAGTCATTGTGAGTAATACATTAGCCAGCTTTCTCATGTATGTGTGTGCAGTTCGGAACTTGCTAGTGAACTGTAATCTGGTAATGAGTCTTCAGCAGGTCAACTGGCAGTCATTCCAACCACTTACCATGCCACCTGATGTCATAACTTTGCTGTGCATAACCTTTATTGCCAACTCTCCATAAAAGTCTGTCCTGTACTGTGACTTTATTGAATCTGGCTGCAAGATGAATGCCCCCAGTCAGTGCCCCATGGCAGGAGACACTTGGCTACAGAAAAATGCGAGTTACATTTGTACAATGTTGCATTTTATCACAAACAACCATATAGCACGTGGCAAAGCTGTGTCCTGCTGATTTGTACAGCAAGTTGAATAATTTTAGGTCAGTGCACCGGGTGCTGTAGATTAGCATGTTGTATACTAAATTTGACATTCTTTGTCTAACTGTGTACCATTTCAAGTGTGAAATATTGTATTCAACCTGCTATAAAAACAAGTACACTCAAAGGAATGGCAAAAGGCTTCCAAATTTTTGCCAATTTACATTTTATAATTGTGGTTAAAAAATGTAGAAACTTGGCATAAAGAAAATACCATATTTGTAAAGGTGGATCAGTGAATATGAATGGCATTTCTGCTGTTGATTTGACTTGATTTATTATTCACAAAACACCAACAGGTTTATTTGGAAGTACAAGCTTTCGGAGCAGTCCTCCTTCGTTAGGCAGCTAATAGAGCAGGATCACAAGATACAGAATTTATAGCATAAGATCTATAAATTCTGCGATAAATTCTGCTCCACTAGCTACCTGATGGAGGACCAGCGCTCCGAAAGCTAGTGCTTCCAAATAAACCTGTTGGACTATAACCTGATGTTATGTGATTTTTAACTTTGCCCACCTAGTCCAAAACTTGCACCTCCACATCATGATTTATTATTGTCACATGTACCTAGGTACAGTGAAAAGGTCTGTTTTGCGTGCGATACAGGCAGATCATACCATACAACATGTATTAGGATAATAGAACAGAACAACGAATATAACGTTACGGCTTCAGAGAAGGCACTCAAAGAGCAAGGTCAATATTAAATTTAAAATTTGAGAGGTCCATTTGGAAATCTAATAAAAGCGGGAAAATAGCTGTTCTTTGGTACATGTGTTTAAGCTTTTGTATCTTCTGCCTGATGGAAGAAGTTGGAAAAGATTATAACTGGAATGGGAGGAGTCTTTAATCGTGTTAGCTGCTTCCTAAGCAGTGAGAATTATAGATGGAGTTTTGGGTCCACGTTCAACTCCAGACATTACACACAAAAGACTGATGGAGGGCTGAATTGTCAAAGATCATGTCTTCAAACATAAGGTTTGAAGTTTGATTGCCTAAACCACAAACTACATAAGCATATGGCCCCCACCCCATCTCCCTTGCTCCCCAGTTTAAACTGTTTCTGTTGATGTAGTTGACAGGCTGTCTCAATATGAATGATTGGCTGAGATCCAAGAATGCTCAATTATCTCAACTCTGTGGGTAATAATGGGCAGATATTACAGGAGAATGCTAGCTGTGTTTGATTGATATTTATACCTGGTAATAATCTGATCTTTCTTTGAAGGTTATTAGAATGCCTGTGTGTTTATTAATACAAGATTAAGAGATGTGTCATTTATACTACGAATGGCTGCACATCAGTGACACTAATAACAATTTACAACTAGCCACAAAAACACATGACCCACTCTCACTAGTATCCTTACATACAGTTAAGGAAGGACACCACTTCGACTGGGATGATACATCCATCCTAGGACAAGCCAAACAGAGACACATGTGAGAATTACTAGTAGCAGGAAATGACATCACCACAAGAAATGACAACACCATCCTAAGTAAACCTAAACAGATAAATAGAAAGTGGGCCATGCCACCAGCACTTCATCCAGAGGCTCCCTGATGATGTTACCTAGTATGGAGATGAAACGTCTGAAAACGAACCTTCCAGCTCAGCAAGCAAACCCACATCCAGTGATTTCTGGATATTCATAAATATTCCATTGGACAGATTCAACATGGATTTATGAAGTGAAAGTTATGTTTGATAAAATTATGTTTGATAATTTGATAAATTATGTTTGATACTAGTAGAAACAATAGAAGGGAGTTCTGTGGATATGGTTCATTTGGATTTTCAGTAGGCTTATGAAAATGCTCAAGAAACAATTTTAATGCAACTGGAACTGAGGTAATGTACAAGCATGGATTGAGGATAGGTTAAGAGGAAGAAAGCATAAAGTAAGAATTAGCAGGTAATTTTCTGGCTGTGACCAATGTATCAGAACATTATCTGTTTATAATCTATATCAATGCTTTGGATATGTGGGTCAACTGTCTAAGTTTGAGGGTGATATAAAACTTTGTAGGAAATATATTTTGTGAAGAAGATATAAAGAGGCTTCAAGAGAATGTGGAGATAGCAAAAACATGGTTGATGGAATATAGCAAAGCATTTCGAAACACTTTATATGATTAAGCAGATGGTTTTCTGAATGGGAAATCATGCCTGAAAGAATTTAATGCAATTTTTTGAGGAAGTAACAAGCACGTTAGATAAAGGAAAGTGATGGATGTAATGTATTTGGATTTTCAGAAGGCGTTTGATAAGATGCCATGTATTAAACTACTTCATATGATAAAAGCACACGGTGTTGGAGGTAGTATGCCAGCATGGACAGAGGATTAACTAACTAATAGAAGACAGAGAGTTAGGATACGGAAAGCATTTTCATGATGCTAGTGGTGTGCTACAGGAATCAGTGCTGGGATTACAATTAATTAAAACATATAATAATGACTTGGATATGGAAAATGAATGTACTATAGCCAAGTTTTTGGACAACACAAAAATAGGTGGGAAGACAAGCGGTGAGGTTGACACAAAAAGGCTGCAGAGGGATATAGACAGATTAAGTGAAAGGACAAAAAAATTAGTACATAGATTAAAATGTGGGAGAACTTGCTATTATACACTTTGGCAGGAACCATTGAGGAGCTGAATATTATTTAAAAGGAGAAAGACTGCAGTAAACCACAGAACAGAGGGTGGGAAGCTGAGGATGATCAGCAGCAGTTTCCGGATTAAAGACTGAAAGGTGAAGCCAAGATCAAACACAGTCAGATCAGCAGCGGGAGCGGAGGAGAACTGCCACTGAATCCAAAGGTTCCTGAGGTGATGTCAGGATGCCAAAAATAATTGCCAAGTTAGAGGAAGCACCTGATTGGGTGAGATTGGGTGAATGAAATAGACAGTAAGTTCAGAAAGGACATTTCCCCTGGTTGTTGGGTTTAGAATCAGGTGATACATTTTCAGAATAAAAGGACTGAAATGAGGAGTAATCTTTTCACACAAAGGAGCAGAATTGTACTCAATTACATTTTACAACATCCCTGCTGGCCTATCCTCACTGCCATTATCATCCCTTTTTAAAAGTAGGGAGTCATCCATTTTAAGACAAAGTTTTCTCACAGAGTGATGTGTCTTTGGAGCCTTCTCCCTCAAAAGGCAGTTGAAGCAGAATCATGGAATATTTTTAAGGCAGAAGTAGATTTTTGTTAAGCAGAGGGTGAGTGGTATTGTGGATAGCCAGGAATCAGATCAGCCGCGAACATATTGAATGGTGGGACAGGCTTGAGAGGCTGAAAGACATGCTTTTGCTTGTAATTTCTTTGTTGGTGAATAGAAGAGGAATAAACCTGGTTCAATAGGGAGTGCAGGAGAGCATGACAAGAGTTGAATACAGGTATACCTAAAACTAAGATGACAACCTGCTGAAGCTGTTGCACAGGACTACATACGTGTTAAACAGTGGAAGCAGCATGTGATAGAGTTTTTAAAATCCCACATATCAGATCAAACCTAACCTATCAATTAGAAATGATGGTGAATAATTAGACAAGTAATTGGAGGTGGTTCCAAATATATTTCTTCTTAATTTTTGCCGAACCCACCACAACAGTGCAAAAGTGAAGGATGATGCATTTACAAGCATCTTCAACAAGAAGTATCATGTGGAAGATTTAGCTCAGCCTCCTCCCAAAGTCATAAGCATCACAGATGCTAGTCTTCAGTCAAAGATTTCCCACCGTGAAGTATTAAGAAATTACTGAAACATTGTATAATGATCCCAATTATAAGAATACTGGTCAAGTTTTTTTTTGTTCTTATCTAACTTGATAAACCATATCTTTTAAAAGATAGAATGCAAGAAAGAAACATGTGTAAGAAAATAAATGCCAGTAGTCTGAGTTGAATTGAAATACCACAAACAATTGTCACTTTACAAACGTGAACAAACATAATTAAATAGCTAACAGAGAGAAACTCAGATAGTGATTCTAATTTATCAAGTTAGATAAACCATGTACACTATACAGAATTTGAGCCCAAATGTTTTGCCATGATGAAAAGGAAAATGGCAGAAGTGGCTTGAATTTGCAAGTATCTCCCCTGAACACAGTGCTTCTCATTTCTGTGGAGGCAGGACTGGAGTCAGGCCAAATTTTGCACATGCATGTTTTAAAGGCCGTTTAGATAACTAGGTGCCTTCACTGCCATGAGGTTTTGTCTGCCAATAATGTGGAACTGAAATATGCACATTAGATGGACAAAGAGCTTTGAGGATACATTTGTATAACTGCAGTACTAGTTTGGAGAGGTAAGGTACCCCTATGTATAGGATCTTGGGACACTTTAGGGTTCTGACAATGCTGGAGAAAGCCAGGTTCCTTAGGATGCATTGGGAAGTAGGATCAGCTATCCTTTGAGATTTTTTAACAATGAAGAGGAATGTATCTATAAAGTCCCTAACCCTTGGATCTATGAAGCTGTCAAATAAGTGTCAAATTTGACAAACCTTCCCAGAAATGTGAAGAAGCATCAAACTTGTCAAGAAATGTCAAAGCTGTCATGTACTGAAGAAGCATCTGAAGTTTCAAGAACTGTGTAGAAGTGCCATATTTTGTCAATAATTGGGGATTTACAAATGAAAGCTCCTTTTTCAATTTATCCTAACCCAATTTAGTCCCACTTGCCAGTGCCCGGTCATTTCCATCCCCATCCTTCCTGTTCATATACCTATCCAGATGCCTTGTAAATGTTGCAATTGTACCAGCCTCCACCACTTCCACTGGCAGTTCATTTCACACACACCACCCTCTGCATGAAAAAGTTGCCCCTTAGTTCTGGACTCCCCCACTCTAGGGAAAATACCATGTCTATTTATCCTATCCACACCCCTCATGATTTTATAAACCTCCATAAGGTTTCCCTGGAGCCTCCTACGCTCCATGGAAAACAGCTCTAGCGTATTCAACCTCTCCCTACAGCTCAAACCCTTCAACCCTGGCAACATCCTTGCAAATCTTTTCTGAACCCTTAGTAGAATTTTAAGTTTTTTTTATTGGATTCAATTTATTATTGTTACATGTACTGAGATACAATGAAAAATATTGCTTTGCGTGCTGACCAGATACATTAAGCCTTACATAGGTACATCAGGGTGATAGACCAGAATGCTAACTACCATGTTCCAGCTACAGGGAAAAATCAACTTTAATGTACAAGAGGTCCATTCCTGAGTCCGATAACAGTGGGGAAGAAGCTGTTCTTAAATCTGTTGGTACTAATTTTCAAACTTTTGTATCTTCTGTTCAATGAAAGAGGGTGGAAGAGAGTATAACCAGGATGGGATGAGTCTTTAATTATGTTGGCTGCTTTCCCAAGGTAGCAGGAAGTGGAGATGGAGTCAATGGAAGGAAGGCTGATTTTCTTGATGGACTGGGCTGTGTTCACCACTCTCTGTAACTTCTTGCAGTCTTGGGCAGAGTAGATTTTCCTCTTTTGCATAGGTACCAATAGATATTACATGAGTTAGAAGGAGGAAAGGGCAGACCTATGGGTTAGCATGCCTGGCACTCAGTTGGTATCAGGGATATGAATGAACATGGGTGGATGGTGGAGGAGCATAGGATGGTCTAGAAGATATGGGGTATTTTGGGGAATTGGTAGACGGGCTTATGTTGCTATGTCATAGAGTCATAGAGATGTACAGCAGGGAAACAGACTCTTCGGTACAACTTGTCTATGCCAACCAGATATCCCAACTTAATTTAGTCCCATTTGCCAACACTTGGCCCATATCCCGCTAAATCCTTCCTTTTCATATACCCATCCAGATACCTTTTAAAAGTTGTAATTTTACCAGCCTCCACCACTTCCTCTGGCAGCTCATTCTATACATGGACCAAACTCTGCATAAAAAAGATCCCCCTTAGATCCCTTTTAAATATTTCACCTCTCATCCTAAACCAAAACCCTCTAGTTCTAGAGGGAAAAAAATCTTCTCTATTTATCCTATCATGCCCTCATGATTTTATAAATCTCTATAAGGTCACCATGGATAGTACATAGGGTTGTGATTGGTGAGCACTGGTGAAATATTTGATAATTTATTCTTTTATATAAATGTTTGGATGCAGTGAACGTTCCAAATTCTCTTGACAACTCTTTCTGGGTATCTCAGGGAAAAAAAAATGTTCAGTGCAAATCTCTCCCAGCTTGAGATTTAAACATCAAGCTCATGGAACTGGGATTTCTGTGCTGTAGGCCCAGTAATAAAAATCCAAGATTAACATGAAATAAATAGGAATTAAAGAAAAAAAGATGGATTGAACATTCTACAAGGCAAAAGTGAGGACTTCAGATGTTGGAAACCAGAGTCTAGATTAGAGTGGTGCTGGAAAAACACAGCAGGTCAGGCAGCATCCGAGGAGCAGGAAAATCGACATTTTGGACAAAAGCCCTTCATCAGGAATGGAGGCAGGGAGCCTCCAGGGTGGAGAGATAAATGTGCTGAGCTGGAAGTTTGGAATTGGGGTAAGGTGGGGTAAGGGGAAATGAGGAAACTGGTGAAGTCCACACTGATGCCCTGGGGTTGAAGTGTTCCGAGGCAGAAGATGAGGCGTTCTTCCTCCAGGTGTTGGATGGTGACGGAGCGGCGGTGGAGGAGGCCCAGGACCTGTATGTCCTCGGCAAAGTGGGAGGAGGAATTGAAATGTTGGGCCATAGGGCGGTGGAGTTGATTGGTGCTGGTGTCCCGGAGTGTTCCAGCACTACCCTAATCTGAACATTCTACAAAACATTTTACGTGGGTGATACAATCAAGATATATCTCACCTACATATTAGTAACACTACAGGTCACCAAATAATGTTAAACCAGTGACTTCCTTGCAAGTGAGTCCAATTCTTCACTTTCAAAGACCCAACCTTGGAATCCTTTCAAAGCTATCTGATTCAATGTCTGTTCATGAATGGATAATTGAATGTCTTCTCTCGAGACCAAGTTCCCTCGGAATCGCAGAATTGTTATGCTGCAAAAGGAGGCTGTTAAACCTAATTGTGTCTGAAAGAGTATTATGAATCATTTTTTCCAATCACCTGTCTTATTACCACAACCATGAATATTGTTTCTATTTAAATATCCATCTAATCTAGGCAACCAGGAAAACTGGAAGGAACGTTGACCCCTATTTCAAGGGGGTTGGAGTATCAGAGATAAGGACACAACTGTACAAGGTGCTGGTGAGACCACATCTGGAGAATTTTGAACAGTTTTGTTCCTCTAAGGAAAGATATCCTTTCATTGGTGGCAGTTCGGAGAAAGCATACTAGGATGATCCCCAGTATGAAGGGATTGACTTATGAGCAAATATTAAGCAGGGTGAGATTCTACTCATGAGAATTTAGAATAATGTGAGGTGATCTAATTGAGACAGACAGGATTCACAAGGGGCTTGACAGGGTAAATGCTGAGAGAATGTTTCCCCTCATGGGAAACTCTAGGACAAGGCGGCATAGTCTCAGAATAAAGGGGCTCCAATTTAAGGCTGAAATGAGGAGGAATTTCTTCTCTCATCGGGTTATGAGACTTGGGAGCTCCTTGTCTCAGAGATCTGTGGGGCCAGATTCCTGATGTACATTTAAGGCTGAGTTAGATAGATTCTTGGTCAGTGGGGGAGTCAAGGGTTACAAGGAATAGTCAGGAAAGTCAATATGAGGAATGTTGGCCTGCCATGATCCTATTGAATGAGTGGGGCAGACTCAAGGGGCCAAATAGCCTATTCCTTTTCCTACAGTCTTATAATGCCTACTTGAATGTCTCAATTGAATCTACCTCCACTGCACTGTAGGCAATGCATTCCAGTCCCTAACTATCCACTGTATGAAAATGTACTTTTATCATACCACATTTCATATGCAAATTAACCAATATGTATACCTTCTTGTTCTCAATCCCTTTGTAGGAAAGCAGTTTCTTCCCCATCTCTATCCAGACCCATTCATGATTTTTAAAACTTCTATCAAATCTCCGCTTAGCCTTCTCATTTCTAAGGAAAACCCCAAGTTGTTCAAACAATTTTTGTCGTTGGAAGTTTTACATCCAGAACCATTCTCATAAACCTCTCTGAAAACTTTCCAATGTGATTGCATCCTTTCTAAAGTGGTGTCCAGAATTATTATAATACTCTAGTTGAGGTACAGGTAAAATCTTATGCTGGTTCAGTGCAACCATCTTACTCCTGTACTCAATGGATGAAGGGCTTATGCCCAAAACGTCGACACTCCTGCTCCTCGGATACTGTCTTACCTGCTGTGCTTTTCCAGCACCACACTTTTTGACTCTGACTCTCCAGCATCTGTAGTCTTCACTTTCTCTCAGTCGCTGTAACCTTACTGTGAAACCTCTTCCAAGGATACCCACCTTGAAGAAGTTCTCCTCTATCCACAAGGATCTCAGTGATTCTCTCTCTCTCTCTCTCTCACTGCATCCCACAGGTCATCTCCTTCGCCTTGAAGCTCTTCAGCAATGTCCTGAAGCAAACCCACTACTACAGCTACATCTCCTTCCTCAGAACCTGCCTACACTACCGACTTATCCCATATGGACTCCAGACTACATTTAGACCATCACAATTTGGACCTGACTGAAACATCAACTCCTGGTCCTCAGATGCTGCCTGACTTGCTGTGCTTTTCCAAAACCACACTTGGACTCCTGTACTCTATATCCCTATTAATAAAACCTAGGATCCTGTATGCTTTATTAAGTACTCAGACTATGTATTCTTTCACCTTTAAAGACTTATGCACATAAGCATTCAGATCTCTTTATTTTTGTACAGCCTTTAGGGTAACACTTTTTATTTTATACTGAATCTCCACGTTCTCACTACCATACTATATCACCTCACACTTTCCCAAAGCATTTGTCACTTTGTACTGTCTTTTTTCCCAGTTTACAATGCTTCAAAGTATTGTTTCATCTGGAACCTTGGAAATTATCTCCTGCAGACCAAGATCTAAATCATTATGATATATAAAGGTCCCAAACTGCTCAATGGGAAACTCCACTACTAAATATCCATGAACTATTGCCCTTTGATCCCCCTCAGTCAATTTTCTATTCATATTCCATTTTCCCTTTATTGCATTACATATAATTTTTTTCAGAAGTCTGTTGGGTGGCTCTGTATTGAGTCCTTTGCAAGTCTATGTATTCCATATCAACAGTATTACTCTCATCAACAGCCTTGGAAAGCCTGCCCACCAACTGAGGACCTTAGGAAGCTACCATCATTGGTATCCACTTAGTGGAGGACAGAAAACGTACTGCAGGCTTTCCAGAGGGTGTCTTGGTCAAAGACACTCAGTGCTTGATCGAGGAGACCATTATTGTGAAAGGGGACACCGTGAGAGCCAACAATAATCCACTTGCTTTTGATATCAATCTGCCTCCCCCAAGACTTACAATCTGTACTCGCCCTTAAACTGCCATCACTCTCCTCCAGTAGAGGAGTCTTAGTGATCCTGAGCATTCTGATCCCAGCTGTGTTGCCTGCCACCACAGCTGTTGGCCACTAGCACTGAGTTCAGCAGGGTTCCCTGAAAGGCTGTGATGCAGGACTCTTGTCAACTCTCCAGCTGACAGGCGAGATATACCTCACCTGCATTAAATTCCACCCACTATTTGCATGTGAAAGAGAAAAAAAAAACACACAAAGACATCAAGTCACTATGAAAGCCAGTAACTTTACTGATTTGTCTGCAAAATACAAATTATACCTTATTTCCAGCGAGAGAAACTTGAATTTTCTCATAAAAATTTTCACTACAGACAGCTGAATTAAGTCCCTTGAGATACACAGATGTAGTTTAACTTAGTTATTAACATCTTTTTGTCATCAAGTGGCGACAAAGTCCAGCTTATGCCGCTGTGAGCCTCTTTATTTTTGCTGCAAACGTCCACATTTCCCCATTTACAAGCAATCATTTTGTATTACTATTGTATAATGGAAACAAATCCTCAGAAAAAAAAAATAACAGCAAACCAGCTGGAGCAATCCAAGTATGTTTTAGGTCAATAACAATAGTCCTTCCAAAGCAATCCAGGGCTACAGTTGATAACAGTTCCTTCATAAGAGCACCGGTACCATATTTAATTGCTTAATCAACTGACCTCTTTAAACTCTTTTGAGGTATGGATGAATTTGAGGTATGAACAGGGCAAGTAGAATACGTATAATAACCTGAACACAAAATAAAACAAAACAATTAGAGAAACATATTTGCAAAACTGTGGCTAACTGCCTGGATTGCTCCACATCTTTGGTTAAAATATTAACAAAAGCCTTTATCATTACCCTACACTTGAAGCACTCTAAAATAAACATTATTTGATCAGTCTTTCCAGAACTCTGTAGTGGCAGGAAACCAGCATTAGAATCAAGATGCCACATTCTACACAGCGGATGGCACAAATAGTAACAGTTGAAGCACTCATAATTTATTTCTTAGGCAATTCTTCTTCGAGCAAAGTGGTTTTATGGAACACTGTTGATTTTAGTTGTTAATTGTGTTTCTTGTAAAGCCAAACCTTCAAGGCATACTTTACAGGGGTTGGGAAACATTTGTATGCATAAAAATTCTACTTCTTGCTTTAGGTTTCCATTTTAAAAAAAGACTATTTCAATGGTCAACTATAAATAAATATATTGTCAAACTTTTAAAAATAAACTTTAAAGAAGTATGATACTGAATTGAGATAGCTAGCTGATTTTTTTTTCTAAAGAATACGTTTTCCTGAATGCTGTATATTTTGATGGTGCAACTATTTTCTAGGGCTATTAAAATATTTCATTTGGGGCAACATTGGGATATCCCATTTATCATAAACTCTGTCTTTTAGAGGTAGAATAGTGGATTTTGCAGAATATTCGGTCAAAGCTGATCTGGTTTGCTGATATTTTCACTATCTCAGCTCTTACTATATGACATCTGCTGGCACTGATATGTCAACTCAAGTTACTGGCAGCAGTAATGCATTGCAAACATCAAGATATCAGTAAGTGACTTTGCTCTCACTTCTGCGCAGAATAGTAACAAGCTTTATTTTGATGTTCATGAGTTTTATGAAACAGAAAATAACTTAAGTGCCCCCAGGAAAGTGCCACTGCTATTTTTTGCCTTGCAGTAAAGAACATTGCCTAAATCTGTTAGCCAATGGTTTTGTGAGTAAATGAGAATATACAAGGGGCTCTGCCCCAATAATTCTTAAAACCATAGTACTGTATCATTATATGCTAACTCAGAATTAACTCTGTGGTCAAACATACAGCGAAATTATAACACTTGGACAATAATAAGTAGAGGGTTGTAGGTACAGAAAGGAGTGACCCATTATGAATTAGGTTGTGCTTCTCAATTGATTTTTAAAAACTGTGGATATTGATTTGCTGTTATGATATTTTGCTAGTAGCTCAATCTACAAAGAAATCGATTACTTAATTTGCAAAAGGTTGTTGAATTAAAATAGAGTTAGGAGTCTGTGGCTGCCTGATGTTCATTTATTGATTGAGTCATTACTGAGAATTGCTTTTTAGTAACATGTAAACATATTACAATGAAACTGTGAAGACATAAAAATTAACTGGGATTGAAGCTTTAAATATAAATTAGCTTTGAAATCCATTTAGCATCAAATTGATCTATTACAGAACAGATTGAGAACACATTCATATACACACACAGATGAATTCTTATTCAGGTTGTGGTCGGGGGGCTATGATTGAGAAAAGTTATGTTTTCTTTAACAATTTTTAAGAACGCATTTTAAAAAAAAACTTTGCAGCATTTAATTGACTAAATATCCACTGGTAATTCTTTAGATTCAAAAACTCCTGTTTAGAAAACATACAAATGCAAGTAAAGTGAACAAATACATTTTGCCAAGTGATCACATTGGATTAAGAATATTATAGCATTTCACCACCATGCTCAGAATCACAAATTGGCAATTTGAATGTACTGAGGAAAACTACTCTTGAACCCAAAGTACTTCTGAAATTACCCCAGTACCCAAATGACAGGCAGCCCTACTCCTTTTCATGTTTTAATTCCTTAACAGTAACAAAATTTAGAATACATACTAAACCCGTCCTCCCAACTGGTTAACCTCATTATACTGAACATAGCCAACTCTGATTCTGCAAAAAGGTGTGCAGAAAAGATCTAAAGAATTTAGTTACTTAAACGTGCATATGCACAAATACATTCTCCCCTCCCCCCACTAATAAGATAACCAAAACAATGTTTGCTATGACCATAATTAATATATATTAGAAAGCTATACACAAGCATGTTAATTTCACAGATTTTAAAAGATTTTCTTAATATTATTTTATATAATTAGAAATACACAATTCAAAAACAAAACCTCTACAAAGAGAAAACAGTTATCTTGGTTAGCAAAGCGTGGAGTTTTTTTCATGGTTTAGGGTAGTGCTTCCTTACGAAGAGCCCAATTCCATTATTTTTAGGACTGTTTAAAATACCAGCAAAGCTATCAGGAAAAAAACATTTTGGCTTAGGTAACTACAAAAAGCCACAAATGCTTTGCAAATGTCTTTTCTTGCTTCCATATGAAAATATAAGCAAAATGTAATGTACATCTTTTTAAAATCCACTTAAAATGTTAAACAGACCCAGAATTTGGACTTTTCCACATATTAATGATATTTTATTATTTTGTCAAAGTATGGTCCTCATTTAAATGACTGATTCATTTCATTGAGTGCCATACTCTGCTGATATGCCTTTTTACTTTAATATGTTCAGAGATGTCAGTTGACCAGTTTGCTTTTTTGAAAATGGTCACCCATATTTCTGGGCCTGTCAACCACCTATACATATATAATTTTTTTTTTGTTTTTGTTGCATAACAGCTGCACTTTCTTTCTCAGCAAAGATCCGCCAGTTCTGGCAAATGTTTCCTTTTAATCTGCTATTTACATGTAAATACGTTGAACCTGCAACATGACACTATCTATTGTAACATACATTTTGCAAGGGAGCACAGCAATGTAAAAGAGTTAGCAGTTAAATCTACATTGTACAAGGGTTTTCTTTGTACAACTCAAGTGCTAAAGCTGTTATCTCAGCAATTTACGTTACTTTATATCACTGAGGCAAGTTAAAAGTACTTTTACAAAACAGAGTACCTGACTTATTTTCCACACACGGCACATATAATGTTGAATTCCCCCCTCCCTCCCTTGCCCTGTAATGTAGCGCACACACACACTGCAAGAAAAAAAATGACTGAAGAATCTTATCATGTTGCCCATCCTTCAGACAGCCTCATCCGCTTGACAGATGGACTTTCCCTTTCATCTGGCGAAGGCCTTGTAAGTCCGATGGGAGAGTGGAAGTCATTCCTGTGATCCTCTCGGTCACTTCCATCATAGGAACTGCTACAGCTGCTCAGACTATCCACTGGAGATCGCCCTGCATCGAGCCTTGAGTGTTGCGGGTATCCCAAGGGTGTGTGGGTGCGGTCTCTAGGAGGAGAAACAGGTTCTGACTTGATGTTGAGGCTTTGAGTAGAAGGCAGGGAGAGATTTGAATTCTGAGATAAGTGAGTGCTAGTACAAACTCTGTAGAAGGAAAGGAAACCAGTTACAGAATGAAGAGGGCAATTGCCCCCACCTGCATACATACAAACATGCATGGACACTCACTGCATATATATGTTAAGGCTCTGAAGTGTTTTGATCAGAAATAACTATACTACCAGTAGCAAATCTTTAGAGCTACATTGATGAATTACCACTTCTTGCTGGCCTAGAATGCAACAGTGTCAAAAGTATCTGAAAGCTTCAGTATCAATATTGCTTGCAATCACACATTTGTGTATTTAATGGGCATAAAGAAACTGCTGATTAGATTTATAAGCAGGCAACAAAGGAGTGCAAAGCTTCAAACTATTTCCATATGAAGCCTGAGTTAATGGTAAACAAATAAGTTTAGAGCTCCTGTTTCATGTTATCAACTAAACACGTTTTAGTTTGCTCAGAGACTGCTCATTGATACAATGCTCAAAGATAGTTTTTCACAGAGTGCACTAATTTTTTTATACAGCAAAGGACATAATGAGTACTATTGATTTTTAAGTTAATGGAATTAAAATGTTATTGATCTTTAGAATGCAGAGTTAAAGGATTTAGGACTTTTTTTCTTATTCTTGTATGAGCTCGGCATCACTGACAAGGTCAGTGATTGTCACCCATCCCTATTGAGTACCTTGCTCAGATATTTCAGAAGGCAGGTAACATGCTGTGGGTCTGGAATCACACAGAGGCCAGACGAGGTAACGTCAGCAGATTTCCTTCGCTAAAGGGTAAGTTAAAGGTTTACCTGAGGTGTCAATAGTAGTCTGACGGCAATTAGCAATAGAAAGCTTTTGCAAGGCATAAACAATTATTCTGGTGGCACTTGGTGGTTCAGAATTTTGTCTGAATTCACTGGTTGATTGTATTCTGCTGACAAACAACTACAGTTCTTCAAAGTTCGGGGGAGATGGTGGCACAGTGGTAGTATCACCAGGCTAATTAGAGCAGGACAAAAAATGCAGATGTTACATTGATGTTTTTAAACTTTGGATGCATGGATACAGTAATTTAGATTTAGAGTTAACATGATATGAAGACTGATACTTTCTTTGTTTTTGATATTTTACCTTTGAATAAAAATAAAATATAAATCATAATCGTTTGGCATCATTCTGAAATCAAGTTGTTGTACCTTTTTTTGCAGGTGTACTTGGAATTGTAGGAACTTTGTTGCATAGTCATGTAATGAAAATTGTGCATCATATGAATTGGTGAGCTGCAGATATCTACTGGGTGTGCTTAGTCAACTGTGGGGGAAGAAGGTGATCAAGACAAGGGATGGATTGAGTATGAGATCAATTTCTGTGAGTGGATTTTCATTTTAACCAGCAATGGATATTTAGGGTTTCCAGAGATATTATATCTTGGTACATTTCTGTGGCATTTGTTTAGAATGTTATTGATGAGTCGGATATTCTAAAAGTTTAGAGTTTTATGGACATCTAAATGATTTCAAACTCACTTCAATTACACTGACTATGATATCCCTTTGATCCTAGACTTGACATGGCTCATTGTCAGCAAGATGAAATATCATAAAAACATATCTGTGGAGATGATGTTCACTGCATATTGAAAAAATATTTTTAATACATACGGAGACACAAAAAAAATTATCCAAAACTTCTTAACCTAAGTGCGATGTTAAAATTTCTAGTAATTCATTTTTTTATGTTTCAAGTATAAAATAATCATGGCCCAATTTCTTTGATCCATCCCTCAATTATATTTCATCCATTTGGTTGATATATAGCAGTGCATGCAATGAAAATACCGCAATGCCCCCAAGTGGCCAATCATTGCCAAGCTACTTCTTTAAAAGTTAAAAGATCTGCACTCAGATGCTCTATGATTTTCTTTTTTTGCTGAAAAGAGAGACATGTGGCTTGAGTTTTCTGTCTCATGCACATCAGGATAAATACTGCAAGCCAAATTTCAAACAGTCATAACAATTTTTACTACAGGAGAAAAAGGTGTTTTTGATTGGCATGTTGACTGAATGGTCAAGGCTTTGTCATGACAAGATCAACAAGGAACCACAGGCACCCTCTCCAAATGCTTCATAGTAATTCAAAAATAAGTGCAAGACTTGAAATATTCTTATTATCATTTTTCCTTAAACAGTCAATGGAGAAGAGAAGGTAGACAAGACATTAAAACCATTTAATTGACATTTAAAATGTATTACAACACTCAAATTCTAAAATTATTCTCTAATATTGAAAACATATGATTACCCATGTAGTTATCCTTTGAAATAAAGAAGTGGATGCATGGAACAAGATCTGGGACCCACCAGGTATGGCTGGAATCAAATAACAGTTCTCTCAGCTTCAGAATTTATAGAAACCACTCTAGTCTGATGATGTGAAGAGTAACCATTTCTCTTCTGTTGCAAGGGTCTCCACTGAATGAACTTAAGGAAACTGATGCGGAGTAACACAGATGTGTGACAATTGTATAGTAGTGGGTGCTCTTCCAAAGTTAGGTTTGAGGTATATGGTTTGAGTTGGAATAGGGAAACAGTATTCCACTTGCTGAGCTATGAGTGCTCTCTGTCAACAAAGTTTGCCTTTCCCCAGTAACAACCATCAACATCTCAATAAGTAAAACAAAAAAAGCCAAATTGACAATATATAGTATCACTTTTGTAGTATATTACTCCAAATATAGGTTCACAATGAGTTGGAATAAAGTTTGTTTATGGGCATTTGCTCCTGGTTCACACTGTACAGTAACTCAATTCATGACTAAGACACATGCATTTACTATGGTACATTGAGAATGAAGAGATTTAATGAATAAATCATACAAAGAAGAATAATTCACTGTTCAGTTAAACATACTTACCCCAGTTGGCTGAGGGCTGAATGTTGCATATTCTGTAGCTGATGTTGCTGCCAGCCAGTCATTGAGCCAAGGTGGAGAGCATTGGTAGTATTAAACCCAGTGAGAGATGACAAGTCAGCACTACTAAGGGAATATTCTTTATTGCGATGTTGACAGGGATGGGATAAGAGGAAGAAGAAACATCAAAATTAAGCAAACATAATGGTATTCAAATCTTATCTTTAAGATTCCAAATGAAACAATTCACTTTCAATGTCTGAATCACCTTCAATACGTTTTGGGCACTTTAGCATGACATCTTTAATTTGAAAGTATAATAAAAGATCTAAATTTTTGGTAATGCAGTATTGAAAAGAATCACGAAACTACAGAGCCAGAACAATTACAAAACGGAAGGAGCTTTCACTTATTGTGTTATACCAACTCTAGAACAATCCAAAACTAATATTAGTCTTTCTCTTCAATCTTGGCAATGCACCTCTATCTGCTTCTAATAGCTATTCATTTCTTAATTCCAACACGCAATTGTTTCAATGTAAACTACTCCTTGTGACAAAATATTCCATATGCCTAACTCTTGGCATACTGAAGTTCTTTCCACCTGATCTCTGCACTCTCTACCACTCAATTCCCAGGCAGAAAAAAATAGCTAACATAAAAAAATTATTTTAATATTTTTGCACCGGGAAAATAGTGCTTGAAAGACAAGGTTTTTTTCATAACAAACCCCTTCAGCATCTTTCCACTGAGTATATGTGCCAAATCATTCTTTTCGCCCTTGATTTTTAATGTTAAAAATATACCTAAACTACACTTTCTGAATCTTTCACTGACTTGCTCTTTGAAAAAGCACTATCTTTGTGTTACCAGTAGATGTACTTCATACATTGAAGTTGAACTCATCTGTGCAAAAAGCAAAAATTTCTTAATACAGCAACCTGCTTCCACCACCTTCAACCAATAAGTAGAGTTACAAACAATAAGCTCAACCTTTTGTTTTCTGTACATCAACCTTCATGCTGTTGCATGTTAACATGCCTGAACTCCAGATGGAGGTTTCATGGGAGTCAATGTTGAGTACTCCCAGAGCAACTCCCTCTTGAATATATACCACTGTTAGGTCTATCCTGCCGATTGAACAGATTACACCCAGGGATGATGATGGTGGTGCCTGGGACATTCTCAAGAAACATATGATTCCACGAGAATGAATACATCAGGTCGTTGCCTGACTACAAGGCAGCACAGTGGCTCAGTGGTGAGCACTGCTGCTTCACAGTGCCAGGGACCCGGGTTCAATTCCTGCCTCGGGTAACCGTCCGTGTGGAGTTTGCACATTCTCCCCTTATCTGCGTGGGTTTCCCCGGGTTCTCTGATTTCCTCCCACAGTCCAAAGATGTGCAGGTTAGGTGAATTGGCCATGCTAAATTGCCCATAGTGTTAGGTGCATTAGTCAGGGGTAAATACAGGGTAGGGAAATGTTAGGTGCATTAGTCAGGGGTAAGTACAGGGTAGGGAAATGGGTCTGGGTGGGTTACTCTTCGGAGGGTCGGTGTGGACTTGTTGGGCTGAAGGGCCTGTTTCCACACTGTAGGGAATCTAATCTACTGTCAGATGGCTCTTCCCATTTTAGTACTAATCCCTAGATGCTATTAAGAAGTCTGGGGAAGACAGGTCTGAAATAAAAGTAAAATAATACGGTTGCTGAAATCTGAAATAGAAACAGGAAATACTGGAGAAACTCAACTGAAGTTATGAAGATGAGTCATAATGGACTCAGAACATTAACTCTGTCTCTCTCTCTCTCTCTCTCTCTCTCTCCACAGATGGTGCCAAACCTGCTGAATTTCTCCAGCATTTTCAGTTTTGACTTGGTAAGGCTGAGTTTACTGCTGTTATTTCCAATGCTTAGGTCGATGCTGGATGGTCCATTCAGTTCCATTACATTGACAACTTTTTAACAGTTGTTACAAATAAATGAGTTGTTAGGTCATTTTAGAGGGTAGTTAAGAGTCAAGCATACTACTGTGTATCTTGAGTCACATGAAGGCCAAACCAGGTAGAGATGGCAGATTTCCTTCCATAAAGGACAGTAGTGAACTAGATGAGTTTGTACAACAATCAATAACAATTTCATGGTCATTATTAGACTTGTCATTTCAAATTTTTTAGCCATCAGTGATAATTTAATAAAGTTTAAATCAAAAGTTAATGAGTAGTAAAATGTATTCAAACAATTATGAAAGTGTATTGCTTTCCTTAGCTGTTTCATTTAATTTCCCAGCTTAGATCTAACAGTGGATCTGATTGAAAACATCTCCTATGGACTGCTGCAAAAAGAATGTTAATTATTGAACAAAAATTACATTTCTAATTTCTACAGAATCCTTCCATTCAGGGGTTTCATTTCTTTTGACTTCAAATCACGGGAAGCAATCATCAGGTCTGGAAATGGTTCTTTTTTTTAATTAATGAAGAACATGGCGTCATATTTGCAGCATACTAGAACAGTAGCAAGTGTTTCAATATCAATATGTTCATTATGACAAACTGGAACACTCCTTGACCATACTTTGTTGTAGCATACTACACCTCACAAAATCTTTCCCTCAGAGTTATTTCTTTCTGAACATATACTATTTAAATCACTCACTTCATTCAGTTACAAAATTGTTGCAATTTTCATTGCTATTCTTGCTTTACTTATCAACATAAACAGCTGAAATAGACTTAAAATAGGAGCTTGCTAACTAAAGTAGCAGAAAGTCATATGTGCTTCCTAAAGTTCTTCAAAGTTGTTTTCTTACTAAAAGCTCCAGTTATAAGTTGCTTGAAATGATTAAACATATTAAGACACATGTGAATGGATCTTTAAATAAAAGTTCCTCAAATAAAATTATATTTTGAGCAAATTTTTTTGAATTTTAAGCAGCATCCTTCATGAAATAATTAAAGGTAATTTAGCAAAATTCAATTCAAAAGTTAATGAGCAGTAAAAAGCTTTCAAAATTATGCTATTAAAATGTGTTGTATTTCTTAGCTGAAATGGGTTTATTTATTCAAGGTGCATCTAAACAATTAAGGTAAATTGCTTTGGAAGTATTATACTTGGAAAATTGCTTTCAATTAGATTCGTACTATATTACTGAATGCAAGATAGAGATGACAATCAAAACTGAAGGATGCTAACAAAATGTGCAATTCAGAAAGTTTAACCCAGCAGGACACTGACTGATGCAGAATTGATCAGCATTACTTTTTTCATGGGCAACACTTTGCCATCTTTTGCATTAAAGTTGTGGAATTATGATCAATAAATACAATACAAAGAACTCTGGAACACAATTTGTTTAGAATTACATGTTCCTTTAAAACATGTGGCTCAGGATAGATTGCTCTTACTAACATACACACAACTTGCATTCATATAGCAACTTTAAAGTAGTAAAATGGTCCAAGATAATTCATAGGAACATAATTAAAGAAACAAATGGACACATATAAAAATAAAAATTTCCAATGCATGGGCATGTAATCACCAGAGACATGTGCATAGTCGTACTGACACCTGTTACAGCCTGTGTTAAGATGGTGCTTTTCCACTGCTCCCATAAATTCCACAGGATTTCACATCAAAAGATGTCTAAGAGTCTGATACTGATGAAACCACTAATATGGTGACATGATGTGTGGATGGAGGAGTAGCTGTACAGTCACCGCACAAGTAATCCTAAACCTCACATTGATGTTCTAAATACATCAGCACAAATTATACTATGGCAGATGGCAATATTTGAGTTCAATAAAATTCTTGAATTTAGAAAAAAACAAAGCTAGCCTAATAGTAAACACCATTATTAAACAAAAAACAATCTGGTTCACTCAGAGCACAGAAAAAGGTCTTTCAGTCCACCATGTCTGCTCTTACCAACAAATACCAAACTACACTAATCTCATTGACCTGCACTTGGTTCACATCCTGTTATGCCCTGGCATTATAAAATGTACAATCAGATGCTTTTTGAATGTTGCAAGAGTACCTTCCTCCTCCGCCACCCTCTGAGACAACATGTTCCATATATCCACCATAATTTTCAGATTTCCTCTCACCTAAGGCCTCTGATCTTAGGCACAACTGCCATCGGGAACAGATTCTCATGATCTACCCTGTCTATGCCTCTCATAACTTTATAAGTCTCAATCAGATCCCCCCCTCAGCCTTTTCTGCTCCAAGGAAAACAAATCTAGCCTATCCAATCTCTTCTCATAACTGACACTTTCCATCCCAGGCAACATCCTGGTGAATCTCCTCTGCACCCTCTCCAGTGCAATCATGTCCTTCCGATAGTGTGGTGACCAAAAATGCACACAGTATTCCTCGCTCTTATATTCTATGCCCTGGTTAATAACAACAAGCATCCTGTATGTCTTCTTCACCACCTTCAGGGATCTATAGACTTGTACACCAAGGTCCCTTTGTTCTTCAGTACTCCCTAGGAATCTATCATTCATTCTGTATAATCCTTCCTTTATTAGATCTCTCAAAATACATCACCCTGCATTTATTAGGGTTAAATTCCATCTGCCATTGTTCTGCTCAGTTTACCAGTTGATCAATGTCAGACTGCAGCCTGAGACCTATCCAGAACACCCCCAACTTTTGTAATTTGCAAACTTCTTAATTAGACCTTCTACATTTACATCCAAGTTGTTAATGTTTACATTATAAAAAGCAAGGGTTACAGAACAGATTACTGTGGTACACTACTAGTCACAGGTTTCCAGTTATAAAACAATCCTCCACCATCACCCTTTGCCTCCAATTTGTAACCCAATTTTGGATTCAGTTTGTCAACTTGCATTGGATTCTGTGGGCTCTTAGGTTTGGAAGAGCCTTCCATGTGGGACCCTATCGAAGGCCTTATTGAAGTCCATGTAAACTACATTAACTGAACTATCCTCATGAATATATTTAGTCAACTTCTCAAAAAATTCAACTGAATTCATCAGACAGGATCTCCCTTCAACAAATCTGTGCTGACTACCTGCTCCTTGGATGCTGCCTGATCTGCTGTGCTTTTCCAGCACCACTCTAATCTAGAGTCTATCCCTGATCAATACCTGTCTTTCCAAGTATTGATTAATCCTGTCCTTCAGAACCTTTCCAATAATTTCTCTACCACTGAGATCAGACTAACTGGTCTGTAATTACAGAACAACCTCAGTTATCTGAACATCAATTATCCGAATTTCGGATTATCTGAACAAGATCTCAAGGTCCCGTAAAAACATTATCAGTTATCCAAACAAAATACTCCCCGCCTGTCTTGTTCGGATAATCGAGATTGTTTTGTACCTGGTGTAGCTCTGCTGCCCTTCTGAAATAAGGCACTATATTAACAATCCTCCAGTCATCTGGCATTTTAACTGTAGCCACTGAGTACTAATTATCTCTCCCAGGGCCCTGCAATCTCCACCCTTGCCTCCCAAAGCAGCCTGGGATAAATCTCTTCAGGCCCTGGGGATTTATGAATCCTTATGCCTGCTAAAGCATCTAATACATCCTCCTTGTTAATCTTAACTTGTTTAGAACCTGACCATCCCAATTGATATTCTCAGCTACAATGGCTTTCTCCTCTGCGAATATAGATGAGAAATATTAATTTTAAGAGTCATAGAATCGTAAAGTATGGAAACAGACCCTTTAGTCCAACTAGTCCATGCTGACCAGGTACCCAAACTAAACTAGACCCACTTGCCTGTGTCTGGTCCATATCCCTTCAAGCCTTTCCTATACATGTACTTATTCAAATGTCTTTTAAATGTTGGAACTGTACCTGCATCCACCATTACTTCTGGCAGCTCATTCCACACATGAACCACACTCTGCAAAAATGTTGCTCATGTCCTTTTCAAAACTTTCTCCTCTCGACGTAAAAACACTCCCATCTGAGGGAAAAGACCCTTGTCATTCACCTTATCTATCTATTCACCTTATCATGATTTTATAAACCTCGATAAAGGAACCCCTCAACCTCCTATACTCCAGTGAAAAAGGTCCCAGCAATAACCTGGTAATATTTTCTGAACACTCTCCAATTAAGTATCATCCTCACAGCAGTGTGACAAGAACTGCACACAATACTCCAGAACAGACCTCATCAATGTCCTATACAATCTCAACTCCCATACTCCTATGACATTCCAAAGGTCTGAGCAATGCTGACGATCCCAAAACATGTCATTGCCTCTCCAAATACATGTTAATCCTAACTTTCAGAATCACCTTCAATAACTTATCCACCACTGATGTCAGGCTCATAGGTCTATAGTTCCCAGGCTTCTCCTCACAGTCCTTCTTAAATAAAGGCATAGCATTAATCACCCTCCAGTCCTCCAGCACTTCACCCATGGTTATATATGATATAAATATTTCTACTAGGGGCCCTACAATTTCTTCCATGGCTTCCTACAACGTCCTGGGATACACTTGATTAGCTCCTAGAGATTTATCCACCTTTACATTTTCTAAGACCTCCAAATTTTCTCTTCGGTTATGTGAACCTTTTTTCCAAACATCACCATTTACTTCCCAGAGTTCTCTAGCCTCCATTTCTTACTCAACAGTAAAAACTAATGCAAAATATTCATTTAGCATCTCTCCCATCACCTGAGGTTCAATACATAGATCTCATCCATGTTCACTGGTTCTACACACAGATTGCCCCTTTGGTATCTAAAAGGTCCCATTCTTTCCCTGGTAAGCCTCTTACTCTTAATATACTTATAAAAATGCCTTGGGATTTTCCTTGATCCCATCCACCAAAGGCATGTTGTCGGCCCTCCTTGCCCCCCTAATTTCCATTTTCAGCAACCTCCTGCACTCATTAATGTTGCACGCCTCTCCAGTTTTAAATGCACTGTATCTGGCAAATGTTACTGCCTCGGAGAAAGTGAGGACTGCAGATGCTGGAGATCAGAATCGAGTGTGTGGTGCTGGAAAAGCACAGCCGGTCAGGCAGCATCTGAGGAGCAGGAGAATTCAGTTTCGGGCATAAGCTTTCAGGAATGAGGCTTGTGAGCCAGGGGGCTGAGAGATAAATGAGAGGGAGTGGGGCTGGGGGCAAAGTAGCTGGGAATGTGATAAGCAGATGAACGGTGGGGGCGAAGGTAATATGTCAGACAGAAGAGTGGAGAGGATAGGTGGGAAGGAAGATGGATAGGTTAAGAAATTTGTGCCAAGTTGGAGGCTTGGGACTGGGATCAGGTGGGGGCAGGAGAAATGAGGAAACTGGTGAAATCCTCATTGATTCTGTGTGGTTGCAGGGTCCCAAGGCGGAAGATGAGGCGTTCTTCCTCCAGGCGTGGGGTGGTTAAGGTTTGGCTATAGAAACGGCCTAGGACCTGCATGTTCTCGGTGGAGTGGGATGGGAAGGAAGTGTGTTTGGCCATGGGGTAGTGGGTTTGGTTGGTGTGGGTGTCCCAGGGATGTTCTCTGAAACGATCGGCAAGTTGGCGTCCTACCTTTCTGATGTAGAGGAGACCACATAGGGTGCAATGGACAGAGTAGATGACATGTGTGGAAATACAGGCAAATTTCTGTCGGATGTGGAAGGATCCGTTGGGTCCTTGGACGGAGGTGAGGGGGGGGAGGTGTGTGCACTTATTGCATTGGCAGGGGAACTACCATTATGTTACCTCCTTTTTCAAATCAAACTCTCAACATCCCTCGATCTCCACGGTTCCCAGGACTTGCTGCTCTTACCCGTCACTCTTAGAGGAGCATGCTAGATCTGAATTCCCACTATACAACTTGTAAAAGACTACCACCACTTTCCAGATGTAGACTTACCTGCAAATAGTTGCTCCAGTCTATGTTTGCCAGATCCTATCAAATGATATTGAAAATGGCTTTCTCCTAATTCAGAGACTTAACTTCTGCAATTTCTATTTGGTGTCAGACCATTTTAATCGGAATCAACGGACAACAAATGAAAATCATACATTCTTGCACAGAAGCAAGAGGGTCAGATGCAAAGACGTAGGAAGAAGCACAGTTATTTGCATATCTAACAATACGTATATTTTATTGCAGTGCTTATGCATCAACTGCAACCAATAACATTTGACAATCGGTTTGTTGATGCAGAATGTAGCACGTCTTTTAGAAACAATGTTATGGCAAGAATATCATTATTTCAGAAATATGAGCTGGCATTGGTAGTCACAGCAGATTGATTTTGTGAAACTTCATAATGGACTCTAAGGTGATGGGAGTTACCTACCAGTACCGTATGTGGTAGAAATGGCTGAAGGGTATCCTCCCATTCCGTGCCCAGGCAAAGTAGGGGTTGCCACAGAAACCACCGGCGTAGCCAATGACTGTGCAGCTTGTGAGTTGTTTATTCTCTGATTCTACAGAAAATCAAAAAATTGTGATTTTTATTTTTTTAATATGCTTTGTATGTCTTTTTAATAGTAGTTGCAGAAATAAATGAAATGTAGGCCAGACATTTTTAATAAACTGAATCATTTGACATAATTAGCTTTTAAGAACTCTTCCAAACCTATCATTTACAACACTTCAGGAGACGAGATGTTCCCAAGGTAACCAATTACATCAGTATCTCCATAGCAACCAGCCTAGTCACCAGTAAAAGATTGTGTTTTTGTAGCAGGAAAAAGACCAGATAGAAAACAAAAAAATGCACATGTCAGTTATTGCACTTTTATTGAAAAAAATCTAAAGTAGTGGATCTCAGTCATACTTTACAAAGAAATGACTAGTTTTATCTTAATTGTAAGAAGAGGCGAGAAATCTAAATATTTTACATAACCAGTAGGTGGTGCTATGTTTCTTTTGGTTCACAGTTCTCGGGCTGTAACATTCTTATGAAGAAAACACATTTTCAGTTGTGTATACCATTTCCCATTTAATACCAGAAATATCAGACCAAAGTAAGTAATTGACTATTAAGCGAATAATGTTCAATTTTGCAGTTTTAGAAATGTATTCAGTTAATGTTATTTGCCTGCAATTTCAACCCACCTAAATCTAGCTTTTAAATTTTATGAAAATCATAGATATGAAACTCTGAAAGTTCGTAACTAAAATTTTTCTGAAAACAATGTTCAAGATAGAAAATAAATAGTCACATCTTTTTGTTAAACAGTATGGTACTGCCTATCCTGCCTTGTTCAAAAATAATATTAACCTGAAGATTTTTAACACTGCTAAAAAGAGAAACAATGTCAAAGCTTTTGTCTTGCATTCATCAGGACAGAAATGCAAGATAGCACATTTCAAAGGGAACAACAATGCAGTATAAATTATTATTCTCTTTGAAATTTGCCAATTCTGTGATTCTGTCCTGATGAGTGCAAGACAAAAAGCTTTGATTTTGTGTCTTATTTTTCAGCAATAGTGGGGTAATTGTATCAGTGAAAAGGGGGTGTAGGTGAATGCTATCATTTAGTAATCAAAAAAACAAGAAGTCACTATTATCTGATGATTTGGGCATAGTTTGAAGGCATCAGCAGAACTCTCACTTACCTGTAACAAATCAACATCCTCCGACTGACAGCATATAAAAGGAGCAATGAATAACTGTTAGCTGAAATATTAATGTTTTTCCTCTCAGCTGACCTGTTGAGCACTTCCAGAATTATCTGTCTAAGTTAAAGATTTCCAGAAACTGCAGCATTTGAGTTTGGACCTATGATGAGGCTTGATTTTTGGGAAGACTATAAAGTAGGATTGTTACTCACCTGGGGCTCCAATCAATAAATAAATCCATCTATAAAATCACTGCAGACTGCATGTATAATTCAGAATATTTTAAATCAATTGTACATATTGAAAGCCTTTTTCCTACATCTCCCTAGGTTATGCACCTTTTGCTCTAATATGGCTTCACTTGCAACCTGCAACTAGGTTTCAACCAATAAGCACAGAGCCTGGTGCTAAACAGAAGGTGACAGAATACTGGGAATTAGCTTTATTTTATTTATTATGTGGCAATGCCAGCATTTGTACAACACATTTCATTAATGGAACAATAAAAATTAACTTCGCAAATTTAAAAAGCATTGCAGGTATACATGACAACATTTTGTGGCACATTGAATTTAAAGTGAAACTGAATTTAAGTTCTTTTTATGGTTACTTCATTGTATTTTTACACATACAACACTAAAAGGAGAACTTAAATATTATTTCACCTGTGTTTTAAACCTACTTTGTGTGACAGAAATATGTAGGTTTATTATACATCATCATGCTGTCAATTTCTACGATATAAGCAAAGTATTTTGCTTCTCACACTAAAATCCACTCCCAAATGCCTGATATGAAGTAAAAATGATTAATATTATCAAAAGTATTCTGTTGTATATATATTTTTTCTATTTTAGAATATTTTAGACAAGCATCCACTTACCACTGATGGCATATTCTTTGAACCTGGTGGAATGAGAACCCGGAGGTCAGGTTTGCGGTTGTTCATTCCCAAATTCATGGGAGGGGGTGACTTGGTTTGCATGTTCTTGTTCATACTGCCAGGCGAGACCAGCAGACCTGGCGAATTGCGGGGATTTCCATACCCATTTCCTGTTGCATTAAAGATTCATTATGAGCAACAATGTATTTAATATGTGACATAGTAATCATGACAAATAAGGAATAAGCAATCAGCAGCTAATCTTCAAATATTTACAGGAAATATACTCAAAAAAATGTTTATTCATCATCTGTTAATTTCCTTAAGATCGTAGAAAACATTCATTGTGCGGAGAAATTGTTTCAATGGAATACTCAAATGAAATGATGTTATTGGTCTCTTTGCATTTTCAATATCTGAGCAATTATCATGTTTGAAACAACAATTTCAAAGCAGCTCAGAATCCGTTTTATTCATTGTTCTAAGGAAAAGATGAATGATTAAATGACAAATCCCCAGCAAATTCCCCCTTTTAAAAAGTGAGTTTCCAATAGTGTGATGATGAGATCAAGAGCAAGTAATTTGGATTACTTCCTACCTGATGCATGAAGGTGCTGAATTAATGGTCATAGTTGAAATGGAAATAGTGAAACACTAATAATTATATCTTTCTGGGTAATTAGGTATCTCTACACCATCTATTAAACCTTTGAAAGCTAGCAGCCTATGATGAGGACATCAGAACTCTGCTTAAACAAAAATACAATAGAAACAAATAAGTATAATTAAAGGAGCATTAATGTGAATGATTTATTAATACAAAACAGGTTCTCTGAAAGAAAGGAGTATCACTTCACTTAGTTAACTGATAAGTGAATGATATGATAAATGAATCTAATAATGAGGAAAACAATAGCGCATCACCACACTGCATATAATAAAAATAAACACTTCAGAGAAATTCGCCTGTCTCAAGGAAAAATTGTAGTTGCAAGCATTTGTTGAAAATCAAAGGGCAACAATTAGTTCAGACACGACTGACATTTTAAATAATCCGTTACATCAGTACTGTGTTTGTTAGGGACTGACTTGAACTGAAGTAAAAGCCTGAAAAATTTAAACTAATGCAACTGGAAGTTTTCAAATACACAAGTTTGGCACAGTTTAAAAGTCCAATGTTTCATTTTCAAAGGACACTGGAGCAAAGGATTTAAATAAATTCAAAACCACAAAGATGGGGTAGCAAACGGTCACGCAAATGACAGGTGTAATCCATTGTAAATAAGGTGGAAGAAGAAGGAACAATTTGGAGCATATGCTTAATGAATGCAGACCAAAGGGGTGAATAAGCATAAGCATTCAAATACAAATGGCATTGCAAACAAAGTTGTGACAAGTCGAGAGCGTGGTGCCTGAAATGCACAGCAGGTCAGGCAGCATCCGAGGAGCAAGAGAATCGATGTTTCAGGCATATACACTTCATCAGGAATGAGGCTTGTCAGCCAAGGGGCTGAGAGATAAATGTGAAGGGGGGGGGGGTGTGGAAGGTAGCTGAGAATGCAATAAGTAAATTAAGGAGGGGGAGAAGGTGATAGGTTGGAGAGGAGGGTGGAGTGGATAGATGGGAAAGGCAAAGGACAGGTCAAGAGGACGGTGCTGAGTTGGAGGCTTGGGACTGGGATAATGTGGGGTGAGGAGAAATGAGGAAACTGGTGAAATCCACATTTATCCAGTGTGGTTGCAGGGTCCCAAGGGGGAATATTAGGCGTTCTTCCGCCAGGCGTCGGGTGATAAGGGTTTGGCAATGGAGGCAGTCCATTGCGAAGTGGGAGGGGGAGTTGAAGTGTCAGCCACGGGACAATGGGGTTGGTTGGTGCGGGTGTCCCAGAGATGTTCTCTGAAACGATCCGCAAGTTGGCATCCTGTCTCCCCGATGTACAGGAGACCACATCAGGTGCAACGGACACAGTAGATGACATCTGTGGAAGTTCAGGTAATTTCTGTCGGATGTGGAAGGATCCTTTGGGGCCTTGGATGGAGGTGAGGGTGGGTATGGGGGTGGGGGGGGGGGGGTGCTGTGGGTGAAGGTTTGCACTTCCTGCAGTGGTAGGGGAAGGTGCCGGGAGTCGGGTGTAGATCTGACGAGGGGGTCACGGAGGGAATGGTCTCTTCGGAACACTGATAGGGCAAGGGAGGGAAATATATCTCCAGTGGTTGGGTCCATTTGTAGGTGCAGAATGGCGGTTGATGACACGATGCATACAGAGGTTGGTAGAGTGGAAGGAGAGGACTGAGGGGGTTCTGTCCTGGTTGCGTTGGGAGGGGTGGGGTTTGGGGACAGAAGAGTGGGAAGTGGAGGAGACGTGCTGGAGGGCATCGTCGACCATGTGGAAAGGGAAATTGCGATCTTGCAAGAAGGAAGCCATCTGGGAATTTTTAAGGTAGAATTGGTCATCCTGGGAACAGATGTGGTGGAGGCAGAAGAATTTGGAATAAGGGATGGCATTTTTACAGGAGGTAGGGTGGGAGAAAGTGTAGTCTAGGTCGCTGTGGGAGTCGGTGAGCTTGTAGTAAATGTCCATGGTTAATCGGTCACCAGAGATGGAGAGGTCCAAGAAGGGGAGGGAGGTTTCCGAGATGGTCCAGGTGAATTTGAGGTTGGGGTGAAAGGTGTTAGTGAAGTTGATGAACTGTTCAACCTCCTTGTGGGAGCACGAGGTAGCACCGATACAATCATTGACTTAATGGAGGAATAGGTGGGGGTGGTGCTGGTGTCACTGCAGAAGCTGGACTGTTTCACCTACCCAACAAAGAGGCAAGCATAGTCGAACTCTACGTGGGTGCCCATGGTTATCCCTTTGGTTTGGAGGAAGTGGGAGGATTGCAAAGAGAAGTTGTTAAGAGTGAGGACCAGTTCAGCCAGGCAGATGAGGGTGTCAATGGAAGGGTACTCATTGGAAGGGGAAGAAATGGAGGGCTTGGAGACCTTCGTGTGGCAGATGGATGTGTACAGGGATTGGATGTCTCTGGTGAAAATGAGGTGTTCGGGGCCGGGGAAATGAAAGTCTTGGAGGAGGTGAAGGGCGTGAGTGGTGTCCTGAACGTAGGTGGAGTTTCTGGACTGAGGGGGACAGGACAGTGTCAAGATATACAGAGATGAGTTCAGTGGGACAGGAGCAGGTTGGGACAATGGGTCGACTGGGGAAGTCAGGTTTGTGAATCCTCGGTAGGAGGTAGAATCGGGCAGTGCGGGTTCGTGGATGATGAGGTTGGAGGCTCTGGCTGGGAGATCCCCAGAGGTGATAAGATTGTAGATGGTTTTGGAGACAATAGTTTGGTGATAGCAGGTGAGGTCATGGTTGAGGGGGCAGTAGAAGGAGATGTCTGCGAGTTGGTGCCTCCCTTCAGGGGTCAGTGTGAAGACTAATTAAAATTTAGGTTTCATCAACAGAGACATAAAGTACAATAGCCAGGATGTAATGACAAGTTTGTACTAGACAAAGATTAAACTATGTGTCGTGTGCAATTAGTAGTATCGATGATAGAGAGGATTTTAAAGACAGAGAAGGTAATGCTGTGCAGATTACTCAGAATGATACCAGTAAAGGAAAACTACTGGTAAGTGGAAAGATTTGATAAACTGAGATTATTTTCAGTGAGACAGAGAAAACTGTGAAGAGATTTAATCGATTTATTAAAAATATTTTAGTGAATGGAGAAAGAAAATCCCTGTGTTCAGGGATTCAAAGACTGAAGAAGCAGGCTCAGAAAAAACATCTCTCTGCTGAGCATTGGTGGTGTACAGAATGTTTGGTGGAGACAGTATTTGTGCAGACTCATCTTTTAAAAGAAAAATATGTAAATATTTGAAGCAGAGAAAGATGGAGGATACTGAGGAGATTTTTCATGATGGATCGCTGCTCCAGCCCTCCTTCTGTGCTGTAACCTCTATAATTCAAAGGATGACTTGTTGAAATTGGGCTCCTCTTCCTGGTTCTACAGTTGGTCAGGTATTTCCAGATAATGATGTACCTGAAGGTTAATGGTAAATTTTCTACACATAAGGTGGAATTTTCCCCTCCCTGTGAGATGAGTATGGTGAAAAAGAAGGATGAAAATGAAAAATCAGATTCTTGATGTTGAAAATAAATTCCCTGATTATCCCCTCAAATGTTAAGCAGAAACATTGGGGTCTCACTCGAGTAGTGACTATTTCATTTCCACGCATCTGAATGTGCTGCAAGTCACAACTCACTCAATTTATGCGCCATTTACAATTCTCTTCTCCTCTACTGAGAAACTAGAGGTGCAAATTATGACAGGTAAAACAGATCATGTAACAGGTGGCTTAGGCTGCTGAAAGCTTGTGCTGGCCATTATGTCACTGCTTCTTCTGCACAGCATCCCTACATGGTCCAATGTTACGTTGATCCTTCATCCAAACAACTGTGTATCAGCAAACCACTAGCTTGACCATATCATTATGCCTGCTTTTGGACCAACTTAGCGACCTGGGTGGCACAGTGACTCAGTGGTTGGCACTGCTGCCTCACAGCATCAGGGACCCAAGTTTGGGTGCCTGTCTGTGTGGAGTTTGCACATTCTCTTCGTGTATGCGTGGATTTCCTTCTGGTGCTCCGGTTTCTTCCCACAATCACGAAGATGTACAGATTAGGTGGATTAGCTGTGGGAAATGCAGGATTACAGGGATAGGGTAGGGGTCTAGATGGGATGCTCTTTGGAGGGTCAGTGTGGATTTGATGGGCAGAATGGCCTGCTTCTACACTGTAGGGATTCTATGATTTCAGGCCACTAACACGTGGAGCTCAGGGTCACTTAACATGCACACTCTGCTACACTTTGCAAGTAGGGACAGCTAGCCATCTCGTATGCTAACATCGATACAAACATCTTAGCTTACTTTTGTTACGTTCATTGACTTTAATGCTGAGTTACAGTCTGTCAAACTCTGTGGGTAAGTTTGCTTTATTAGCGCAGGAAAGTGGCAGACAGCTTGTGACAGTGGTTAGCACTGAATTCTTACTTAGACAGCGAGTAGACAGGTCCCTGTAAGGCATTGTGCTATATCACATTTGCAGCATGTGGCAGCAGCTTAGATGTCAAATATATTTCATGTGCTTCAAAGAAATGGCACTGTGAAAGTTAAAGGAGAACAGTCCTTTCTTGGGCGAAGGGGAATGAAGGTCATTCAATCAGTACTTCCACAGTCAATCAAGGGGGTTCCACTGAGACATGACGAGGGACACCCTGGAAGTCAAGTGCAAGCACACCTCAGATTCACTCAATCAGCTTGTAGCATTGTAAAGACCTCTATCTGGGGGAAGGTGTAGATGTGGCAGCTGGGGGAGGGCTATTTTCCTGCAGTGAGATAAAGGGAGGGATTGCGAATTATGGAGGTTGGTCCAAGAGCACTTGGTGGTCATGTCTGAATGGGATAGATGGTGAAGTGTCCCCAGTGACTCTCAGATTTAAAACAGAGATGAGGAGAAATTACTTCTCTCAAAGGGTCATGAATCTTGGGAATTCACTATCCATGAATGCACTGGATGCTGAGAGAAAGTGAGGACTGCAGATGCAGGAGATCAGAGTCGAAAAGCGTGGTGCTGGAAAAGCACAGCAGGTCAGGCAGCATCCGAAGAGCAGGAGAGTCAATGTTTCGGGCATAAGCCCTACATTTGGATGCTGGAACATTGAATAAATATAAGGAGGAGAAGAGACAGATTTTAAGTTTGAGATGGGTTGAAGAGTTATGGGGACCAGGCAGGAAAGTGGAGCTCAGGTCAAAATGAGATTAGCCATATTTGTATCAAATAGTATAGTGCACTCAAGGAGTTGAATTGCCTACTCTTGTTCCTACTTCTTATGTTGAGAACTTCAATCAGGATAAAGTTACATTTTAAAATGAGCAAACATCCACCTCTCATGCTGCAACTGGTGTGAAGTTTGACACAATTTCTTCACAGCAGCTACAGTACAAATTGTATGTCAACATGAGAAATGCATTACACTGTTCTAATAGACCATTAAAAAACAAAATAATCTGACATTTGCACTACAATGTTTCTTCTTACATTTTCAAGAATACATTCCATTCAAATTTCAGAAACTACTAAAGGAACATGTCTGCATTCAGCAATTTAATTCAAATATTTTCAGCCTTTCGGCATAGCAACATTTAGAAAGAGCACTCAGAACACATGGTTATGGATTATGAATCAATTCTGCAAACTCCCTTCACAGAATTCAAAGAAAATAAATGAAAACTACATGTATGTGGTAGTTGACAAAGTTTCCTTTTGCATTTCATCAACTATGCAAACCGCATCCTTCTTACTCAGACTATTGTGGCCTATTTTGAGGCTTGGTGTTCCTCCTCAAGATAATCAATAAAACAGAATGACTTAGTTTGATCTAGAAGCAGAAAGCTTTCCCAAGCTTTTAATGTACAGATTAAAACTTTCCTTCTCAGCTAGTTTAAAATTATGGTGGATCATGAAAATTATAATCTGCAATACATCCATAAGCATAGTATTAGAATTGTTTACCCACTATAAAGCATCAAAAATTATACATCTAAACTAGACATACTTCCGGACAATTACAGAAAAATGAGGAACACATGTTTTTCTTTATATAAATTCAGATCTTAAAGTCTCATGATTACATTTTCTACATGATGCTAATGGAAGTACTTTATAAAAAGGTTTATTACTAAACAATTGTTTTAATTTTAAATTCTTTATTTATCAGTAATACTTAATTTAATATTGCACAGCACATGCCATTTGTTTTACTTGATAAAATTGAAGATTTACTGAACTGCATAACAGCTTGTAATGATTAATTTTTTTGCATAAAATGTGGTTTGTGCACAAGCTGCAAATATTCAAGTCCTGATGTGAAATCAGGAAACTATTAAGGATAAACCTCAGTGTGAAGTTCATCCATCAGCAATACCTATCTGCCCACTCAACGTGGTCTAAATAATGACTTTGATAAGTTAAAATCTGATACCTTCAGTAATAAAACATTTTTGTAGCTACCAGAAGTAGAGTGCCCTGGTTTTTCATTATGTTTTCAGGGGCATGTGGCTTCCCCAATAGATCAGCCAGTTTATCCAATGGGAATTCGAGCTAAAAAGAATAGGAAGGTCATCAGTTTTGATGCTTGGACTGTGCTTGCTATTTACCTAATCTCAATGGTATGGCCTTTGACTTTAATAACTTCAGGTAGTGAATGGAAAAGGAAAACAAAATCAGCCAAGTTTTTCCTTGTGCTTTCCATCTAGCAAACTGCAGTGTGTGTGTGTGTGTGTGTGCGCGTGCGTGTGTGTGCGTGTGTAATTGAGTGTGACTGCGGTCATCAGGTGACAGGATGAGGTTTGGCTGTGATATCTGTTTGACTAGCTTGCCAAAACACAGTGCCAAAGCTCACTTATGACTGATGACAGCCAGTTGGCTGAAGTGGAAGGACAGTCAGAATCTATGGAGCCATACCACTGCAAGGAATTAATACCTTGAGAAAAGAAATGAGAAGAAAACTAGTGGGGAAAAAATGTAAGAAAAACAAATGAATCAAGGGTACAAGTTAAGTTTCATGAGTAAAATACAAAGATGACAAAAGGTGAGAACAACTCTGTGTGCTTTTAAAAAGTTTAGAAGCTGCTCCAAAAGTCAATGATTGCACAAAGGTTTCTTTCTGAAAAAAATGCTGTGAAATAATATCTGTACAAATGTTGATTTCTGTCACATTGTTAAAATGGTAAAAATATCTGAAGGTCTGTTAGTAAGGGCTGTAAATGCCAGCAATGCTCACATACAGTGAACAAATAAAAAAGTTGCTAACAGGCAAAAAATGTCAATGAGCGATGATAAAGATAATAGGGCAATTGGCCAAAGGTTGGACTTTCACATCCTGATGACCAACATCAGAACAAGTAAACTTAGGGGCTCAAAAGGTCAAAATTAGAGGCACGTGAGCTGGAAGAGATTCCAAAAATTGTTATGGACAAGAATGAAGATTTTAAAATTAAGATGTTTAAATAGGAATCAATCAAGGTCAACAAGTCCATGAGTGATAGCTGAATAGGTCTTGGTATGACTTTGAACATGAGTAGTCAAGTTTTAGATGACTTTACAGTTACAGAGATTGTAAAATGCAAGACTGACCAGGAGTGTAGGAACAATCAAGTATAGATTAGGTTTTCAAGAGCAGATAAGCTGAGGCAGGGCATAGTCAAGTGACGTTGCAGAAGTGGAATAGGTTGTCTTAGCATTGGGACAGATACTCCTTGGCTTCGAATATAGTGTCAAGGTTGTAAGGCATCTGGCAGTTTCATAATTGCTAGGGAGAGGGATGGTAACAGTAGCTAGTAAATGGATGTCAAACAAGCAGTGTGACAATTTAAAGAGGGCTGATGGGTTAAAAGAGCTGACAGTGAGATGAAACTGGAAGTTCTCAAACCGTGTGTAAAAACCAATGTTGAACTTTCAGATGACAACTGTGAGAAGCAGCAAGCAAATAAGAAACAGGAGATAGCCAAGAATTGATCTAATACCTTAGGTTTTAACTACTGACTCATGGTCTTAGACTTTTATTGCTAGAGATCAAAGACATTAGTCACTGTATATAATATGGATGACTATTAATGATAATATAGTTTCAGCAAAATATACAGCAGTGATTTCAATTAAAACTAAAGTACAGTATTTATGTTTATAAGTGCCTTAAATTAAAGTCATGAATTTCAATTTCCCTCAAGTATAAATTAGTGTACTTGCAACTTACAGTTATTAGAGGGATCTTCTATCTAAAATATTAGATGAGGAATAAAGGGTGTGGCCAAACAAATTTGTAACTGATGCAATGGAAATTGTGCAGTTCTCAAGAATGTAGCATGAAACTGTACTACTTGAAGAACTTCATCAGTTCTAGTGGTCACAAATATAACCCATGGTCAATTTTTTTCTCTGCTAATATCATTGTCATTAATGGTTACCAAAGGTAAAATAATAATGCTGTCAGCTATTGGTTTCTGAGAGTGAATGTCTGTTCGACTTGTACAAGTTGTGTTTCTCAAACAGAGAAAATATCACACATTTTGGCTTTTACAGTAAAGTCTTATCAGTGACTGGTTATGTGAAGTGGTTTTAAATATTTTACAAATTTCAAACAGGTCTCCAAAAATTACAACATTTATAGGTGTGATTTGCAAATTATGTGAATACTAAGCTAGTATATTAAACTCTAATATCTTTGATAAGCTGGCAAAAGCAACACTACTTATGTATCATTGCATTGAGTAGAGCAAAACAGGGTGGGGAATGACATCAGTCAAACAATGAACATTTTGTTTTAATAAACACTTTGGGAATGTGTAATAGTCTGAAAAACAAACCACTAAATAAGTTGTGTTCAGTCACAGAGAACTAACTGTAGCGGAGTCCACATGCTTTTAATACGCCTATATCTTCCTGTGCCAGAGTGGTAGGATGTGGGTTTGGAGTCACGATTCCGCACACAGTGAGTTCCTGATCCTGCAAGTTCCACTAGGGAGGTGACAAGAACAGTCCAGACACAACCCTACGAATTTGGAGGCAAAAAACAAAAAGAAAACTCATGCTATGCTAAATTCTTGTGTATTCTAGATATCAAGAATGGCAGCAGCACAGCCCTGAGTATATTTTTTTTCTTTTTTTATATTCACAATAGTATATTACAGAAAAATAATAATACAAGAAAAGCCAAAAACCAATGTACTTTGGAAATATTGGTGCAAAAAGGGGATGCAGAAGCAGAGATGTCTAGGCTCATAAACACAAATGTTTGAAGGCAAAAAAGCCAGTTGATTAGGCTTTTTTTAAAAAAAAAATAAACAGACAGGAAAATTAACATTATAAATAGCAGTGTAAGAGTACAAAAACAAGTTAGTTATGCCAAATCTTTGCAAATCACGGGCTAGTTCTCAGCTGGAATATTGCAGCTATTCATTCATGGGATGTAAGCTTCCTTGGCTGGGCTTGCAATTATTGCCATCCCTAATTGCCCTTGACAAAGTGGTTGTGAGCTTTCTTCTCGAACCATTGCAGTCCATTTGGTGCAGGTAGACCTAGAATGTCATTAGGGAGGGAGTTCAAGGATGTTAACACAGTGGCAGGAAAGAACAATGTTATGAGAGTACACCTGGAGTTTTGTGCACAATTTTGGTCCCCTTATTTGAGGAAGAGTATAGTGGCATTAGAGGCAGTTCAGAGGAGGTTCACTAGATTGATCCCAGAGATGATGGGTTTGTCATACAAAGAGAGATTGAACAGTTTATGCCTATATCCTCTGGAATTTAGAAAACTGAGGGGAGATCGAATTGAGGTATTCAAGATGATAAAATATATCGATAAAATAAATGTGTAGTGATGCTTCCTCATGTGGAGCATTCTACGACAAGAGGTCATAAGTCTTAGGATAAGGAATAGCAAATTTACAACAGAGTTGAGGAGAAACTACTCCCAAAGGGTTGTGAATTTGTGGAATTCGCTACCCGAAAATTCTGTGGATGTTGCGAGAGTGAGTAAATTTGAGGAAGAGTTAGACAGATGTTTAATTGGTAATGGGTTGAAGGATTATGGGGAGAAGGCAGGAAAATTGGGGTGACGAGCATATCAGTCATGATTGAATGGCGGAGCAGTCTCAATGGGCCAAATGGGCTCCGACACATTATGAACTTACATTTCCAAATTAGTGTGTTCACTCCCATGGAAAGGATAATCAATTTGGTGGTGTTTCCATGTATTTGCTGCCCTGGTCATTCTAGGTGATAGCGGCCGTAGGTTTCAAAGGAGTTGCAAATGAGCCTACCCACGGTGCTGTTGCTGTGTGGCAGTGGTACAGGAAGTGATTATTTGAGGATGTAGTGCCAATTAAGTGGGCTACTTTGTCCTGAATGGTGGCAAGCTTCTTGAGTGTTGCTGGAGCTGCATATCATCCAGGCAAATGGGGGTTCTTTCATCAGACTCCTGACTTATGCCTTATGACTTATGGTGAACAGGCTCTGGGGAATCAGAAAAGGAGTTATTTAGTGCAGTATTTCTAGCCTCTGACCTGTTCTTGTAACCACTGTATTTATACAGCGGATCCAGTTCAGTTCAGTTTCTGGTCATGATCTGATGCCATGAGACTTCAGGAGGTCCAGAGTTGATATTGAGGACTGTATATTATAATGCTGTCACCTGAGCTGTATCTGGTGAGCTGGGGAGACAAGAGATATCAGGGGTGATAATGGTGTTGTCTGGGGTGTTGGCGTGTAAAGCTTAAAAATGTGTTGCTGGAAAAGCGCAGCAGGTCAGCCAGCATCAAAGGAGAAGGAGAATCGACGTTTCGGGCATAAGCCCTGAAGAACATCGATTCTCCTTCTCCTTTGATGCTGCCTGACCTGCTGCGTTTTTCCAGCAACACATTTTTAAGCTCTGATCTCCAGCATCTGCAGTCCTCACTTTCTCCCTGTTGGCGTGTAAAGTAGAATTCTGTGAGTATGACTAACTCAGGCAGTTGTTTGACTACTCTGTGAGATGGCTTTACCAATTTTGGGAGTTGATTAAGAGTATTTTCCAGGATTGACAGAGCTGTGTTTTCTGTTGTCATTTCTGGTACCTACATCATTGCCTGGTGTCCAACTGGTTTCATTCCTTCTTTGAGACTTGTTAGCAATTGATCCACCCAATTGGTTTACCAGGCTCTTTCGAAGGGCAGTTAAAAGTCAAGCACATTGCTGTGGGTCTGGAGTCACCTGGAGATCAGGCAGGGTAACAATGGCAGATTCCGTTTCCCAAAGGGGAATAGTGAACCAGGTGGGTTCTTATGACAATTGACAATGATTTCATGGTCATCAGGTAGTCCCAGATTTTAGTGAATCAATTTCCACCAATTTGAACTCAGGTCACCAGTAAACATGTCTCTGGACTACTGATCCAGTGACAACATCACTACATCCATGTCTTCCCTTAGAGTTGTTTTAATCACCTGTCCAGATGCAATACTATATACCTATGGTACAGGTGGGCCTCAAAGCCAAATCTACTGGCGTACTGTGCCACAAGACCCTCGCCTCCACTTACAGCATGTGGGAAACCTGAAAACACAGGCAGCATGTCTGTCATTGGGAATTCCATAGTTACTTTTTCAGCATCTGACTTCTGGGTTATCCATCCAGTTAGCATCAATGATAGCATTTAAAATTAAGTCGAGCATTTACAGAATAGTACTTGCCCATTGAGGCATCGTACCTAAGCTCATTCCTATATACTTAATGAAGGGATCAGGCACAGATACTTTTAGTCAAATTTCAACCTCCCCAACATTCCCACCTCTGAATCCCGTCTATTGAGAGCAGCACTCATTTTTGTGATCATCAAAACTAACCAATGTAATTTCATGATTGCAACTTTATTAAGAAATAGCCAGCAATCAATGACTGAATAATTCCATATATCATAAATTGGCAATTGGCTACTTAAAAAGCTTGGTTCCATGATGCTATAAACATTAGGCCAAATCAGTTTTATGACCTTTTCAATCCACTATCATTCTCCTCACCAGACCGAGAAAATAGTGAGACTGTTCAAATTTACCAAATTAATTTTTCTCTCTAAATATTATTAGGTGACAAAAATAATCCAAGCAAGTAAATTTAACTGAAACCAAGCAAGCAAAATGTTCAAAATGCTTGAGCTTTCATGTCACAATGTATGACATTAATGTCTACCTTTAATACAAAATACAGTTATTCAGATGAATTTCAACATAAGTAGTTAAATTACAATGTACTAAATCAAAACTCATAAGAACTGTATCATGCCTATCACATGCATACATAGCGATTTACATGAATTTAGATTTGTACTATTCTTGCCCAGAAATACAATCCCGAGACTGAATAACATAGTAAGAAAACAGAAATACGATGGTGTTTATAAACTTCTCGAGTCCTGTAATATCTGTGCGCTAAGATTTACAATAACAGAAGGCTCATCACCACTTAATGTGGGTTACTGCAAGTTCAGTGAATAAGAGTCTACAAGCTCAACACCTAACAAAATTGGCAGTGAAGATGGCTCATTATCTAACCTATTGATGTCTGTCACCCTTGTATGTGAATCTTGAGATATCTTTAGACCTTCACTGTTGCTGGATTTTAATGATATGAAAAGTTCTTGGATTTATCCCACTTCTAATTCAATTTAGATGATCTCACACTTTGGACATTGACAGCCATCTGATAGAGTGTTTGACAACACATTTACTACATCAATATATTTTATTAATGTTGTGTACCCATCTACACTGCTTACCAAGCCATCAATCTTTGTGTCAACAGCATTCAAGACAAGACTCTTCATTATAATTATTAATGACTTTGATAAGATAGTGACTAGTTGAACTGAAAACATAAATCCTTGTGAGGCACCACTACTAATCAACACCTTTGAATTTGAATGAGAACACATTACTCCTGTTCTCTGTCTTCTACCGACTATTCCTTACCAGTTCAACAATGTCTTTAAATTAGTATTGCTGAAAAAAATTGTCCAAATTTTTCACCTTGCTCTCATCAAATCAATTGATTCCTGAAGAAGGGCTTATGCCCGAAACGTCGATTCCCTGCTCCTTTGATGCTGCCTGACCTGCTGCGCTTTTCCAGCAACACATTTTTCAGCACTCATCAAATCAATACAAATGTAAAGGGAAAACAACATTTATATTGTATGAGAGGAGAATGGTGTCTGGTGAGCAAGTAGACTAACTGGTAGAGGTGTTGCAACAGAAAATGTACAAGATAGAGTCATAGAGATATACAGCATGGAAACAGATCCAATCCAACTTGTCCTAAATAAACAGATATCCTAAATAAATCTAATCCCATTTGCTAGTGTTTGGCCAATATCCCTCTAAACCCTTCCTATTCATATACCCATCCAGATGCCCTTTAAATGTTGTAATTGAACCAGCCTCCACCACCTTCTCTGGCTGCTCGTTCCATACACCCATCACCATCTACGTGAAAAAGTTGCCCTTTAGGTCTCTTTTACATCTTTCCTCTCACCTTAAATCTATGCCCTCTAGTTTTGAACTCTATGATTCTTAAAAATGTCTATAAGGTCACTCCTCAGCCTCCAACTCTCCAGGAAAATAGCCCAAGTCTAATCAGTCTATGGCTATAGTTCAAATTCTCCAACCCTGACAACAGTCCCTTAAACCTTTTCTGAACCCTTTCAAGTTTCTTAACATCCTTACGATAGGAGGAGACCAGAACTGCATGTAATATTCCAAAAAATGGCCTAACCATGTCCTGTACAGCTGCAACATGACCTCCCAGCTCCTATGCTTAATGCACTGACCAATAAATGCAAGCATATCAAATGCCTTCTTCATCATCCTATCTACCTGTGACTTCACTTTCAAGGAGCTATGAACCTGCACTCCAAGGTCTCTTTGTTCAGCAATACTCCCCTGGACCTTACCATTAAGTGTATAAGTCCTGCCGATATTTACTTTCCCAAAATGCAGCACCTTACATTTATCTAAATTAAACGCCATCTGCCACTCATCGGCCCACTGGCCATCTGATCAAAGTCCGTTGTACTCGGAGGTAACCTTCTTTGCTGTCCACTACACCTCTAATTGTAGTGTCATTTGCAAACTTACTAACCGTACTTCCTATGTTCAAATCCAAATTATTTATATCAATGACAAAAAGCAGTGGGCCCAGCACCGATCCTTGTGGCACAACACTGGTCACAGGCCTCCAGTCTAAAAAGCAACCATCCACCAACATCCTTTCTCTTCTACCTTTGAGCCAGTTCTGTATTCAAACAGATAGTTCTCCCATTATTCTGTGTGACCTAACCATGGTAATCAGTCTACTATGAGGAACGTTGTTGAAATCCTTATTGAAGTCCATATAGATCACATCCACTACTCTGTCCTCATCAATCCTCTTTGTTACTTCTTCAAAAAACTTAGTCAAGTTAGTGGGATACAATTTCCCACACACAAAGCCATTTTGACTATCCCTAATCAGTCCTTGCCTTTCCAAATACATGCACATCCTGTTCCTCAGGATTCCCTCCAACAACTTGCCTACCACTGATGTCAGGCTCAACGGTCTATAGTTCCCTGGCTTTTCCTTACCTTTTTTAAATACTGGCACAATGTTGGCCAACCTCCAGTCATCTGGTACCACACCTGTGGCTATCAATGATAGAAATATTTCAGCAAAGGGCCCAGCAATCTCTTCCCACAGAAATGATAGCTGATGGTTATCTACCAAGCTTTGTTTAAATATTAAATTTTCAACTGGACAAGTTAATTCTGATTGGTCAAGACAGACAAAAAGAGCATTTCCATGAGCTACTTCTGTTCAAACTCAACAAAACCTTTGACAGTATTCTGTGGTTCTTTTCTTAGGAGAATACCTTGACCAACCAGAGTCAACCTGCCGAGTTTAAATTTTAAACAAAGCTTGTTAGTTAACTGCTGGTCAGTAATTATGAGTACACTCTCCTTGACAATATTTCTACCACAGCCCCCTTGTAAATCATACATCATTCTTCTCTGATATACTATAAGTGTCCCTTTACATTTGCATGCCTCACAAATGTCCCGATGAAAGCAAGACAATAAAACAATTCTCAAATATGTCTTTATTTCCATGATCTTTAATTTTAATTAACTGCCTATTGTGTTGAATCATTCCAAATTGTTTCTACATGTTCATATAATCTACATCCATAATCTTATCCTATGTCCTTTAGTTACTTCCTTGAAACATTCAATTATAAATCATTAGGTATGATCTATCCTTTACAAATCCACGTTGTCACTCTCTAATCAATTCAAATTACTCTTGAGTATTCAGATGCTTTATCCTCAATTATAGATTCCAATAACATGATGAAATGGCTGAGCAAACTGTTTTTTCATGTCTAGGTATGGAATTGAGTCTAGCCTAAACTGATGATAACTACTTTGCTGGGTGCAAGTGTCTCAATAAAGTTGGATATTCTTAATGTCATGAGTACATTTTCACATCACAAACCTGGTCAGAATTTCAAAGAATGACTACAATTGCCAAATCTATAACTGATGCAACTCACTGTGCAAAGGTATGGTGAACAAATAGATATGACAGATTAGACAATAGACAATAGGTGCAGGAGTAGGCCATTCTGCCCTTTGAGCCTGCACCACCATTCAATATGATCATGGCTGATGTTACGTGCTGAGGTAACTTAGAAAAGGTGAGTTCAAGCAGAATATTTTACTTCCTTATTTTCCCAGAATGAATCATCAAGAACTGACAGAGATCATGTCAAGCCAGGGCAATCCTCAAATAACAGAATTGAGGTAGAGAACAAGTTGGTATCACCAATAATGCAATATTTGAAAGTAAGAGTCCAAATCAACATGTTGAAGTAAAAGCTCAAAATGCTTCATCAAAAACGTACAAGCAGATCGAGAATAAAACAAAACTGTTGACACAAACTGAAGATGCTATCCATACAACAAAGAAGGCCACCACTGAGAAGGGATAATGTAATATTTCAAAATTTGCAGACGACACAAAGCTGGGTGGAAGGGTGAGCTGTAACAAGAATGAGAAATGTTGCAATATAATTCGGACAGTCTGAATGAGCAGGAAAATGCATGGCTGATGCAGTTTTATGTGGATAAATGTGAAGTTGTCCACTTTGGTAGCAATAATAGGATGGCAGATTATTACAGTTAAACTGAGAGAGAGGAATGTTTAATGAGATCTGGGTGTTCTGGTGCATCAGTCACTTAAAGTAAGTGCGCAGGTGGGGTAGACAGTTTGTTGATCTTAACAGTGAAAGGATTTCAATAAAGGAACAAGGATGTCTTGCTGTAATTATACAGGACATTGGACAGGCCACACCTGGAATATGGTGAACAGTTTTGACCTCCTTATCTGAGGAAGGATGTCCTTGCTTTACAGAGTGCCAGAAAAGTTCACCAAATTGATTTCTGGGATGGCAGGACTAGTGTATGAGAAAACATTGAATTAGTTAGGACTGTATTCATTGGAGTTTAAGCGAATGAGTGGGATCTCATAGAAACCTATAAATTAGGAGCAGGAATGATTTTCCCAATGGTGGCAGAATCCTAAACAATGGCTCATAGTTTAAGGATAACATGACTGAGATGAGGAGAAATTTCTTCAGCCAGAGCAGTGTGCCTGTGAAATTCACTACCACAGAAAGTGAATGAGGTCATTATGTGCTGTCAAGGAGGTGGTAAATATAACTCTTCTGACTAAAGGGTTCAAGGGAATATGGGGAGAAGCCAGGATTGGGTTTGAACTTGATAATTAGCATAATCAAACTGAAAGGCGGAGCAGGCTTGGTGGGCCAAATGGTTTACTCCTGTTCCGATCTTCTGTGTTTCTCTGAATGACCAATGTCCAAAAACCTATTCTATTGCAAGGAAGGAACTGCCCGTTTCAGCAGGAAAGACATCTTGTGAAGGAATTCAAAGAGGTTAAAGGCCCTTTTAGTACTGAAAAGAAGTAATTGTCTGTTTCAGCAGGAAAGATGCTCTCTCCAAAGGAAACACAAATGTTTAAACATCGTCCAATTTAAAAGGATCCTATGTACCTCAGAATATTATGAAGCAATTCAAACCAGAGATTAATAAACTTCCAAATTTAAAGAAAATGTGCTCTGGAAAAATAATAAAAGCTCCAGATCACCTCTGTTTGTAAACACAAAGACTTGGGGGTGGGTTGGGAGGTGGGGTGGGGAGAGATAAGGTTGTGATAAATGAAATTATTTGCACAAATGTATAGTAATAATATTTGGAAAAAGCTTTGACAAAATGTTATTTGTGGATACGAAACTTCGGAATGCCATAAACACCACCTACTTGACAACGTCAATGGATTTGAAGGTAGAATAACATATCTTTTCTGTGAAGTCACACCTCTAAGTCTCTGTAATAATGTCTATTCTATCAATGAAACCTGTAACTAGTTGTTAATTTGCAATAAACTCTCTCTCTCATTAACTACAAGAGACTTGTAGTTAATGAGATGGTTATCCTTTACCACAATAGTCCAAACAGGCCCTATAGTTTCCCACACTTAAAAAGAATTAAAGATCTAATCTCATGAATGTGTTATTTTAACACCACTATAACCCTTTAAAAACAGGAATCACGGACCAATTCTTTGGCAAACAGCTTACATCATGTGATACTATTTGACCAATCAGATGATAAAAAATATACCAAGGTTCGAGCCTAATTTTTTCATAAACTTGTCAGCATAAAATTCAATGATGTAAGATCATGAGGTCCGCTGGCAAATTATTTGCCACATATATAAGGATTTCATGATAGCTACTTGTAACAAATTGAAATAAGAGAAATAATCAATTATTCAATATAAAGGAAATTATGTATAAAGCATTGAATTTGCTGAACCAAGTACCTTTGTATTCTATTTAAGTTATTTGTCACTGTTTCACTAACATTAAGAATCTAATTTATATATTGTTAAAATAGTAAATATGAAACAGTCTATCTTTATACTATTTTCGTCTTTGCAGTTCACCTATTCTTCAAGTTTTAACTTGTTCAAATCATCAATTTCTTCACAAACTGCTATTTCTTTTGGTAAAGCTGACTTTAATATGGCAAATAAAATGCTATCTGGTTTTATAAATTGAAAGTCGACAAGAACTATGAATAAGGTTTTCCTTTTCTAAAATCAATGTACCAAGATTGGAGTTAGCACATCACATGCCAATAACTGAAAAGAACATACTTTCCAAGTTAAAACTATGGTGTTCTGCCAAAGAAAATGGTTCTATCAATGCAGACTGCCAACATACAGTAGGCATTAGCAATAAAGCACTAATTTAAATAAAATGTAAAATGGATGTTAGAATTTCCATTAATCATAACAAGCAAATTCTCTAAACTGCTTTTAACAAACAAAATGCACTGTTCATTTGACTTTACTCGTCAAACAATTTTAAAGCTAAATAATAACAAGTACTGAGCACATTCTGTTTTAAAAGACAAATGAAGAAGAAAGATTACTTTTCATGCTTCCTGTTGAAAACTCGTGGACACAAGACTGATTGAAAATTTTACATTCTCTTAACGTGACATCAGAGCAGACAGTGAAGTCCCCTGAGGACCATTCACTCCCACAGCCCTTTCTGCCCTTTGACACTGCAGGCAATACAAGTAAGTCTCATTTGGCTATTCCACTAGATTTTTAAAATTAAACTGCTGTTATTTTCCAATACATATTTAATGAGAAACAATACATTAATAATCAACTTTAATTATGTTTTCAGGGACTTCACTCATTTCCAGATAGCTTTTTATTATGTCTGACTGTAGGTTTACGCTGAATGTGCGAAAAAGTTTATAGTTTGAGCTGGCGCTTGTGTAAAATAAGAGTTTATCTCCATCTTGTAGCATTGTAATTCTCTTCAATCCATAATACATTGCCTAATGTCAAAAGTTGACACGGCCTTTAATCAAAATACATGTTATATGAAGAAAAAATGTAACAGACTTGTTAAGCTAATATTTGTTAACAAAAAACACTCTTGTAAACCTATTGTTTTTATTGGCTCATGGTTGTGATTCATTGTGTTTTATAATCTATGATACAAAACTGTAGACAATACATGTGAACTTTTGTGGTAAAGGCAAGAAAGCACCACCTAGTTTACAGACTAGGCAGAAATACAACTTAACAATGGAAATATTTTACTGTACTTTTCATTGCAGAAACAGTTCTAAATCCTATAGCACCATTGTTCATTACTTTTATATTTCAAACATTTAACTGTAAAAGGATATTTATGGTATACTTTTCTCATCAAAATTTTTCTCTTTTTTGGTCATCCCAGCACATATTAGATGCAGCCAAGAACACAAATATGCAAGTTGTCTCTGCTGCCTACCAACACTGCCCTGAGCCAGTTAAGAGGAGGCATGTGAAAATAGCCCAGGGTCAGCTGTCTTGCCAATGTTCCCACCCTCCCACCATTGGAAAAATGCCCAGATTTGTGAACATGTTGAAAATGCTGTGATTGAGATTTATGATAGAAAAATGAAACAAAGATTAAAAATGCTTTTGCACATATGCAATAGAATTTCTGATGACATACATCAAAACATGCCATCTTCTTCCATCAAAATAAGTGAACCACATTAGAAACGAATGGCAATTGCCAGCTCTGGGACAGTGCTTCATTCAATGGTTTCTGTTCGCAATATGTTTGAGATTAGTAAATTAGCAGAACTGAGTTCAAATCTTCAGCCCATTTTTTAAAAAGTTCAATTGTGGGATGGGGGCATCATTGGCTGGCCAATATTTATTGCCCATCCCTAGTTGCCCTTGAGGAAGTGGTGATGAGCTGCCTTCTTGAACTGCTGGAGTCAATGCTCAGTAATTGGATCCACCATGCTCTCAGGGAAGGAATTGAGGATATTGACCAGTGGCAGTGAAGAAACAGTGAAATATTTTCAAGTTAGGATGGTGAGTGGCTTGGAGGGAACTTGCAGGTGAAGATGTTCCTGTTTACCTTCTGCCCCTGGCCTTCTAGATACAAGTTGTTGTGGGTTTGGAATTTGTTGACTAAGGACCAGTGCATCTTGTACACAGTACACACTGTTACTACTGAGCATTGGTGATGGAGGAATGAATGCTTATGGGTTTAGTGCTTTATCCCGGATGGGTGTTCTTGAGCATTGTTGTAACTTTATTCACCAGGTAAGTGGGAAATATTCCACCATGCTTTTGAATTATGTCTTGTAGATTGTGGACAGGGTTTGGGGAGTCAGGTGGTGAGTAACTCGCTGCAGTATTCTGAGCCTCCAACCTGCTTTTATAACCAGTGTGTTTATGTGGTGAGTCCAGTTGAGTTTCCATTCAATGGTAACTCCCCAGGATGTCGATAGAGAGGTAATACCATTGAATGCAAAGGGGTAGTTGTTAGATTATCTCTTATCGGTGATCATCATAGCCTGGCATTTGTGTCGCATGTAAGTTACTTGCCACTTGTCAGTCCAACCCTGGATATTGTCCAGAAAATGTTGAACTGCTTCAGTAGTCATGAGGAGTCATGAATGGTGCTGAACATTGCACAATCATCGGTGAACATCACCACTTCTGACCTTCTGGTAGAGGGAAGATCATTGATGAAGCAGCTGGTGGTGGTTGGGCTTCGGACACGACCCTGAGAAATGCCTGCAGAAACTGTCCTGGAGCTGAGATGACTGACCTCCAACAACCACAACCATCTCCCTATGTGCCAAGTATGATTTCAACCAACGGACAGAGTTTGACCCTGCTACATTTCGATTCAAGTTTTGCTCGGGCTGCTTGATGCCACACTCACTCAAATGCAGCCTTGATGTTAAAGGCTGTCGCTGTCATCTTATCTCTAGTATTCAGCTCTTTTCTCCACATTTGAACTCAGGTTATATTGAGTCTGGAGTAAATGGTCCTGGTGGAACCCAAACTGGGCATCAGTGAGCAGATTACTTCTGAGGACTTGCTCGTTGTTAGCTCTGTTGATGTCACCTTCCATCACTCTAGGATTTGTCCTCCTTTATGTGTACAGGACATACCTGGGCAACTTTCTACATTACTGGGTAGATGCTCGTGCAATAATTGTACTAGATCAGCCTGGCTAGGGAAGCAGCAAGCTCTGGAGCTCAAGTCTTCAGTACTATTGCCAGAATGTTGTCAGGGCCCATATCCTTTATAGCATTCAATGGCTCCAACCATTTCTTCATTTCCCATGGAGTGAATTGAATTGGCTAAAGACTGGTGTCTGTGATTCTGGGGACTGCAGGAGGCCGAGATAGATCATCTGCTCGGCACTTCTGGCTGAAGATTGCTGGAAATGCTTCAACCTTGTCTTTTGCATTGATGTGTTGGGCATTGGGGATGGGTTATTTGTGGAGATTCCTCTTCCAATGAGTTGTTTAATGGTCCACCACCACTGCATGTGGCAGGACTACAGAGCTGAGATCTGATCTGTTTGATTGTAGGATTGCTTAGCTATGATTTGCTGCTTAAGCTGTGGTGTTTTTTTTATTGCTTCTTTGCAGTGCTGTGCATTTGGATTTTTAAAAAAATTAATTCACAGGTTGAGGGTATCGCTGGCTAGGAGCATTTATTGTCCGTCCCTAACTGCCCAGAGCGCAAGGCTTTGTTGTACCATACTACCGTGCTGCAAATGTCTTGGTATTCTGAAGCATAAAGTCAAATTCTAATTACATGCATTTCCCTGAAAACAGAATTGCTAAAAATAAAACTGTCAAAACTTCAGATGAATTAAGTGCTAAGATAATTAAACAGTGTTGTACCTGCACTGGTGCCTGCACCAGTTGTTGCGAGGTCCCCACCCAACAGGCCACCTAAAATTGAAAACATACGTTTTGATTAGGAACAATGACAGGAAAAAAAAACACAGCAGACCTAGGGTGAATACTATTAATAGAGAAACTTAATAATATAAAGCCAGAGTTAAAATGGTATGTCTCCAACAGGCTGATGATATAAGTCTGATGTATGAATAAAGAGATTTAGCATGTTTTCCACTTTTGAATGCTAGTTTGCTTCTCATTTTCAACTTACACTAGCTAGCATCAATACAAAAACACAGCCAAATAGAAAAGTCGCTCCCCATCAGTACACTAACTCTCCTTCTGTAAATCCTCTGTTATGCTTCCTTATAGTGATACCAGAAATCTGGATCCCTCGTGGTCCAAGGCTAAAGCTTCAGAGGTACTTGATGACTAGCTCCCAGACATGCAGTGGTTAGGCCCACCAACATGTAGGCATGCCCTGGCATACATGAACCAAACACCTCGCTATGGGTGGATAAATTGATTCTCTTGTGGATACCTTAGGAGAGTGCCCTGGAGAGAACACACTGATTTCAGTGCAGAGCATTAATACAGCAGGGGAGATTCCAGTGGCAAGTGACAGGCCCAACTCCAATTCCAACTCCAACAACAGAGCAGTGGATGGAATATATGCATCTTTGATAGTGACAGAGACCACTGTGTCAATTCCCATCCATCTCAAGTCAGGCAGACCCTGGTTAATAAAAAGCTGACCTGCCATGGTCCATCTTCTCAATAACTGCTTGGTGCTTCAACCAGTGAACAGAATTCAAAACACCAGGCAAACAAATGAAAAGAATGAAAACACCAATTTTTCAAATTGAAAGCTGCAGTGTCAGGACGTACATACACTGATAGGACTGATAATAACTTGTAGCTGATTGAAACCATATATGGGACACTATGGAACATGACAGGCTGAATACTAACATAGATTCCCTACAAGAGACCAGACTTGCCAAGAACTGATCACTGACAGATGAATATTATGCATACATCCAGCAAGGGGAAGAATTCAGAGGAAAAGCTTGAGCAAGGGGTAGGATAACCTTAATGCTACAGCCTCCACAGAATTTAATTATCCACATGGTAAGCAGTGATATAAACTGGAATTTGGTTTTGCTGTACAGAAGAAATTACAGGAAAATTAGAAGAAATCTCCAGTCATAGCTTTAAAAATGACAATCAGTAGGAACTAATAATCCAATGGCCTCGCAGACAAATCTATGGCAAGATTAAACAAGGGTGAAACTATAGCCAGTCTTCAACTTTCAAAGAAGTGCAGAAGCACTTTGAGGTAAAAGCTACATTGATCTGAAACACTAATCAGATCTAGCAGTTCAATCACTGGTTGTATCATTTGCCAATCAACTGTAGAAATGCTACCAAGTAGATTTCAGCCAGAAAGTAACTGGACATCAGAGGTTCCATGAAAATGTTGAAATTCTTGGAAGGGACTGAGTATATCTTAAAAATAGCATATTTACAGGCCAGGAAAGGCAGATGAAAGCTAATAGCTCACAGCTCTGAGTGAGCGTTGCTGTATAGCAAGTGGACACCATGAGGCACAGCTACATAAGAGAAATCAAGGGCAATGTAAGTAATTTAAATGGAGGTTGCACCACTGGAAACATTGCCAAGTAGGAATTAAAGTGAAAAGGGGACAATTTGGAAGCCTAAGCAGGTAGGGTCCAATAAAAGAATGTAAGGAGACTAGTAATACTACAATAAGAGTGAGCGTTCCTTAACTGAAGTCATGGTTATGGCAGGAAAAAAATATTAAGGTCACTGAAACCAAGATTTCTTTGGAGAAGCTGTTAAAGCAAATGGGAATCTTCATTCAGTAAAGCTATGAGAAGAATGGGGATCATTTAATAGGCTGTGGAAGATGGGAATCCTTCATTTTAGATGCAACCCCTTCAGGGAAGCAGCACGGCTATACTGCACTGTTAAAAGTAGTTAAGATAAGGAAATTTGATAAGGTTGTGATACAGTAGATGTAGACGTCAACATTGATATAATGCAGGATTAAAAAGACTTTAAAGCACAGACAGTAAAGCATTGTTGACGCACTGCAGAATTATAAAACTTAAGGCAAGAAGAATAAATAATCACATTTGGAAAATGCCAGCCGAAATAAGTCTTCAGTACAGAGACAGGCCAGACAGATCACAAACTAGACGTCTTGGAGAAAACAGAATATTTTCCAAACATGACACTACATTTGCAGCTGAACAGTGAACACACTTTTGTATTGAATTGGGACTATAGCTGGTGACATTTTAAAGATGATAAATTTGATGGAAGTTCCATGAGCTTTTGGCATAAATGTTAATCTTGGAACAAACAACATTTATGAAAGGGTAAGATTTAACAGAAAGATTCAATGCCCAAGTGAAATCCATCGATAATTTCATAAATGACCTCTTCAGATTTATGGGAAATTGTGCCAATGGAGCTTTGAAATCAGAACTCAAAGGACAGAATTTTTGTCAGAATGTTGACTAAACTTTGTCAGATTTATTCCAGTCCAAGATCTGATTTCAGAAAAAAGCTTCTTAGATGGTGAGCATCACATACCTAATTGTTAACGTGCAATAAACTACATCTTGTTTAAGATAAAAGCCTCTTTTCATTAGACTAGCTAGTGGTTTTTCTCTACCAAATTAGACAGATTAAGCCCTGTATATCTCAACTGAAAATTAAGATGGTGGCAGCAACTCAGCCTTATGGTAACTTTGGGTCCAACCATTTCATTCACCATGGCGCCATCAGCGATTGTCTGAAGATTTAATTTAATTGCACCAATAGGAACAAGATTGGGAAAATGCTGACTGATTTGAGCATCACTTCTATGGAACACAGGAGGAGGAGGAGGTCATTCTGCCTGTCGAGCATGCTCCATCATTCAACTAGATCACAGCTAATCATCTAACTCAGTACCACTTTTTCATGCTAATTCCCTAATGCTTTTTGCTATTGATGTCTAGAAATCTATTGACCTCATCTTGAATATACACAATGACTGTACTTCCGTTACTCTCTAAGGCAGAGAATTCCAAAGGATTAACACCTTCGCAAAGATATTCCTTTTCTTCTCAATCATAGAGTCATAGAGATGTACAGCATGGAAACAGACCCTTTGGTCGAACTCGTCCATGCCAACCAGATATCCCAACCCAATCTTGTCTCACCCAGCCAGCAACCGGCTCATATCCCTACAAATCCTTCCTATTCATATACCCATCCAAATGCCTCTTAAATGTTGCAATTGTACCAGCCTCCACCACTTCTTCTGGCAACTCATTCTATACCCATACCACCCTGTGTGTGAAAACATTTCCCCTTAGGTCTCTTTTATATCTTTCCCCTCTCACCCAAAACCTATGTCCTCTAGGTCTGGACTCCCCGATCCTAGGGAAAAGACTTTGCCTATTTACCCTATCCATGTCCCTCATAGTTTTGTAAACCTCTATAAGGTCACCCCTCAGCCTCCAACGCTCCAGGGAAAACAGCCCCAGCCTGTTCAGTCTCTCCCTATAGCTCAAATCCTCCAAGCCTGGCAACACCCTTGTGAATCTTTTCTGAACCCGTTCAAGTTTCACAACATCTTTCCGATAGGAAGTAGACCAGAATTGCACACAATATTCCAACAGTGGCCTAACCAATGTCCTGTACAGCCGCAACATGACCTCCCAACTCCTGTACTCAATACTCTGACCAATAAAGGAAAACATATCAAACGCCTTCTTCACTATCCTATCTACCTGCGACTCCACTTTTAAGGAGCTATGAACCTGCACTCCAAGGTCTCTTTGTTCAGCAACACTCCCTCGGACCTTACCATTAAGTGTATAAGTCTTAAACAGCTCAATCCTTATTCTGATAGTGTCCCCTAGTTCTTGACCTCTCCCTCCTTAGCCAGGTGAATGATGCTTCCTGCATCTATCCTGTCTAGCCATTTAAGAATTTTGTTAAGGACCATTAAGTCAAATGGTCTGCTTTCATTAATTAGAAGAGATGTGAGTGAGAATATACGAAGGGCCACTCATAATAATGTATATCAAACTGCTAGGCAGTGCACTAATGACTACTTAGTTACAGCTTAGCCAGATATTCGTCCAGATAGGGAATGATAGGGACATGTAGGAAGGCATCAGAAGGTAACAAGTCGATGGGTAAATAAAACAAATGCAGGGAAGGTCATTGCCAACTGCAATATACGGTTCGAGAGACAAGTGGAACACTCCCTTGAATTGTACTTGAGGGAGAACACCATCAATGGGGAAGCACTAAACAGCAAAGGAAGCATGCCTGTCATGGTAAATCTGGAGATTAAACTTGTAGATTAGCAAAGTTATTGAATCACTTGTCAATAGCGAAGCTGCTGACGTTAATGTTATGCCACCTGAAGTCACCAAGCATGGGAAACTGTCATTTCTATGGAATCTGCATAGACTTCTCTGTCTCTGGATGTGCATAAAATAAAGATTTTGCCTTTGCATAAGAACAAGGGCACCAGCAGAAATTGCAGTAACGTTTATGGCATCACCTTACTGAACATTATGGGAAAAATAATTGCCCATGTTGCACTTTCCTAAAAGCAAAATATTTCATATTTAGTGCTGAGCCACCTTATTGAACAAATAGAGTCAATCTGGTGTATGTACTTCTACTTTTTTTTAATGCATTCATTCATGCAAGTGCATGTCTTACTGTTCTTACAGATGTTGTTGACTTAGAAGGTCCTGTAGAAGGAGCCTTGGTGAATTGCTGGATTGAATCATTTAGAGAATATACAAGGCTGTGCTGGTGGTGGTAGCAGTTAAACTTGAAGCTAATATAGTGGATTGGATGCCAATCTAGTTAGATGATTTGTCATAGATTTTATCAAACGTCTTAAATGTTATTGAAGCTGCACTCATCCAGGCAAGTGAAGAGTGTTCCATCATACTTCCGACTTGTGTCTCGTAGATGGAAGACAGGCATCGGTGGGGGGTCAGGTGGTTAGTTAAGAAGCATCAAGAATTCACAGCTATTGAGTTTGTATTTTGGCTACAATACTTTTAGATGGTTGGTCCATTCTGGACATTGTCATATTCAAGCTGAATACTAGAGTGTGAAATAACAGCAGCTTGACTGAAAACACCAAGTTGAGTCTACCATGCCTGCATCTGAATAAGCACTTCTCTCCATTGGGAAGACCTGAACAACATATGCTATGCAGTGTATTAGCTGAAATGTTTCTGTCTTTGCTTTCTTAAACATATCCTCAGCATCTCTTGTCAGGACATGAAGACTGATTCAGTGCCTAGTTGATGCTAATTCTAATAGAATACAATTATTATGTCAACAACATCTACGCAATTTCGGCCACAGCTGAGTGACATGACTTACAGCTTTAAAGCAAATGATGCACTGAGCAAGCACTACTTCGATATCTATAATACGCAAGGTATTGACTAGCCTAAACAAATATAAATATGTAATCACCTTTGTAGTCACATGGTCAAAATATATTTTTTTGTAATATGCATTCACAAGAACTCTGAGCAAATAGTAACTCATTTGAAATTTACAACTTTAATAAATAGAAATAGAAAGACTTTAATAACAGAACAGTGCAGTTTTTAAAGTTTCATTGTCAGGTTACAAATACAAGCTAATACTCCGGGGGGGGTTGTGTTACTGCCTTGTCTTGAGTAATGGATAGACAGACAGAAGAATGATTTCCCTCCATTGAAATCAATGAGAGCACTAGAGGGCAGCAAAACAGTTTATGTAAGACATCTGTCTCCACTGATAAAAAACAGAAGCATGTGAAGACAAATAAGCAACACAATGGTCTGCTTCTCTGAGTAAAGAGTTTTACAGTTACTCACATTTCTATTGTTTTCAAAATTAGTGCAGTATTCACTCAGCACCACTACTTCATGTGAAAAATAAAACAGATTTTTAACCTAACCCAATTAGTGGAAAAGTTATAGATTATATCAGTTGATTGTTTTACACCCTGTCTCATTTTATGTTCTATGATGATTAATATGACCCTCCTTCACATGTGTCATGATCAAGTCTTAAGTATAATAAAGCAAGTCATTTTTTTCTACTGTCAAAGCCATCAGATGAAATGGTAGATGTGAAAGATCTGAAAATAGTATTAAAATGGCTTTCCCAATGCCCTGTCTAATAACATACTACCGACATTCGACACTTCAAAAAAAATGTATTAACTAGTCATTCAGCTGATGTGTGCAAGATGGAAGATGTGCTCACACATGTAAGGACAAAAGACTGCACCACACAATATTCTATTGCATATGAAGGATTTTGGAATGTTTGTTGCAGGCAGGATTAGCAACTGTTTAAATGTTATTTATTTTATAAGCTTGCCTATCTTTATGTGATTCCAAGAACCAACAAGCTTTTAAAAACAAAGCTGAGTGTTATATAATAATTATTAAGATCCAGTTGCTTGGCAACATAAAACTTGAGTATTTCTGAAAAACAATGTGCTGTTAAAGTTTTTATTCTGCACTCATCAGGACAAAATTACAAGAATACCAAAATCCAAAAGGAACAACAATTCTTACTGCATGAGAAAAGGGTGCTGATTGGTTGGCAGGTGGATGGTGATTGGTTGAAGTGTTGCATGTAATCATTGGGATTCCTTGGGCTTGATGGCAACATCATATATAGGACTTGAACAATTTGCTCATTGTGCAAACTTGATGCTAAGATAAGGGAACACCAAAGCAATCCTGGGAACATGATCAGATTGTTGTTCATTGCAAGCTCATGTCCTGAAAAGTACCCAGTCTACCGCAAATTACTTTGGAAGAACATGGTGTTTCAAAAATTTGAGTAACAGGTGAAGCTACTACAGAAACAATACAACTGATTTTGTCCACTGTCTAACTAAAAGATAGTCTGCCTACCACACAAATTAGCAACGTGCTGTCTGAATTTTAGTGTTGTGCTGCCAGTATCCTTTCACTTGCTTGTAACATGTAGAGTACTGACTATACTCAATCAATCCATTGCTTGCAAAACTCAAATCATTGTGCTCAATAATCGATGTGAATGGATGACATTTGTTATACAATTCTGAGTCAGGCTTGAAATTACGCATCCTTGAAGCCACTTATATTCACACGTAGGACCCTATTCTTTGAAAACAGGAAAAAAAGTCTCCATGTATTGTGTCTTTTCCAATAAACAGGAGCTTTATGGACAACTATTTCCTTGTGCATTCCCCAGGACAATGCCTTGACCAGAGTCAAAGTGCCTTCTTTGAATTTAAACAAAAGTTTAACAGATAACTATTCCCTTGTGCATTCCCCATGACAAACCCTCTACTAACCAGAGTCAATTTGCCAACCATGCTATTCATTCAGTACAAATTTTTATTCTCTTTGAGATTTTGGTATTCTTATAATTGTGTTCTGATGAACGCAAGACGACACCCTGATGCAGCCTGTCTATTTTCTCAGTGATATTCATTACTTGATAATCTCAATTCTTTTTTACAGTGAAGAAAGGAAATGGTGAATTGGGCTGGTCTAGATCATTCATTTTGATCTCCATGCTTTTCTACAAGAAACCTGGAGTCTGCTAAACTTTAAAAGATTTTCATGTTTATATTTATTCACCTCTCTTTTTCACTTTGCCGTTAGCTGTAAACGAATACTTCCAGAGTTGGCATTTATGTCCTTTGTTTCTTGATTTTGTTATGTTTCCAATTATCTCCTGCTGGTAACATTGCCATTTAACTTACAGATCATTCAATTTTTTTTCTCACCTTTCCTTTTTCATTTCTGTAGTTTAGTTACTTTTAAAATTTGTTTAGGAGAAAGTGAGGACAGCAGATGCTGAAGATCAAAGTTAAAAGTGTAGTGCTGGAAAAGCACAGCAGGTCAGGCAGCATCTGAGAAGGAGAGTCGATGTTTCAGACATAACCCCTTCATCAGGAATGGGCTTATGCCTGAAACGTTGACTCTCTAGCTCCTCGGATGCTGCCTGACCTACTGTGCTTTTCCAGCACTACATCTTTGACTTTAAAATTTGTCTATTTGCCTGAAATATTTTCTATTTTAAATGATGAGTGTGAGCCTAAAATGCATGATTGTTTCTCAATGTTTCCAGTAATTTTAATTTACCATCATGATTTTTCTCCCCTTCACTCTTTTTAACTTTGAGAAAGATGTTCTGTATCATTTGCCTCAGCCTTTCACCTAGGGTTTTCAGTAAAAGAAATACACCTAAGCGTGCTATTAATTGGCCAATAAACACAACCACCAATGTCTTAGAACATTGTCTCTGCTGGTCTTTCCCATCACTTACAAAACGTGGGGCACTCTTTTTAAGAAGAAATATAAACTATATGAACACATTTTGAAGCTTCTAAGAAACATAATTCTGACTGCATTTATGCAAAATTTACTCAATACGAAAGACAGTGAATTTTACCTCCGTTTCCTGCACTTGGTGGCCGTTGTGTTACTCCAGGAGACATACTGTTCCTCTGCAGAGAAGGATGCCCCAGTGGCATTAAGTTGTGATTGCCCAGTGAGTTTCCTGGGCTACTGTATACCAGGCTGTTTTGGTTGGACACTGGGATAGAAACTGGCATCTCAAAGTTAGGTGGTGGAACAGCCTACGGAATAGGAAAGAGCAGAAAAAAGACCAAAATAGGGGAGGAATAGTTAAGTTACAAACAAGCCTGAATTCAAATCTGATCATGCAGTAATGTTTAGGCCTCACAAAAAACTTCAATGACTTGTATTGATTAGAAAGCAATTTTATGCAATAAAAGCATTAATTAAAACATATTACATAAATGCCATAAAGTATTTCCAAAATGTTCAAAAACTTTAAACAAGCAGAACTAGTACATCAACTTTAATGAAATTAACTTCCAATAAAAAACAAATTCTACATTAGTTAACATTCCAATTTATATTATGAAGGTAATATATTTAAAAATATCAATGATTTCAAAGGGAGCTGGAGGAGCTCCTGAGAAAAACAAAATTATAGAAGCAAATCAGGAGGTCATCTTTTGGAACTTATTTGCTTTCCATTGCAGTTTGGTGAGATTTTCATTCTAAATTAATTACGGATTTGTTCCCCCAGGAGACTGCTAATTTCCACTGGCCAGGGGAAAGAGGTGCTAGTGTACATCAGGATGATTAACCAGTTGGTCTATTCATTTTACATATAGTCATGTTAAACTATTAGCCTTTTTTGGGATATAGAAATAAATGGCAGGTCACCATTTATTGGCTATCTATAATGTTGTTCAGAAGGCAGTGATGAGAAGTTCGCTGTGGTGTTGCTCCTGCTTAAGGAGAGAATTCTAAGATTTTGACTCAGAGTTGATGATGAAACAGTGATAAATTTTCAAGTCAGAAGGCGGATAACTTGAAGGGAAACCTAAATGGGGTGATTCCCATACATCTGCTGTCCTTGACTTTCAAGAAAATGGAAACCACAGATGTTCTAAAAGAAGCTTTTGCAAGTTACTGTAATTTATTATGTAAATGGTAGTCAATGTAGCTAAGCAGCACTGGTGTTGGAGTGAGGGAATATTTAAGTGGTAACAGGGATGGTTACGTGATGGATGCTGCATATATGGATTTGCAAAAGGTGTTGATAAAATGCTACATAATAAACTTGCCAGTAAAGCTCATGTCCATGGAATAAAAGGCAGCACTATGGCTCAGTAGTTAGCACTGCTGTCTTCCATCCCCAGGGACCCAGATTCGATTCCACCCTTGGGCAGCTGTCTGTGTGGAGTTTGCATATTCTCCGTGTCTGTGTGGGTTTCTGCCAGCTGCCCTGGTTTCACTCCACAGTCCAAAGATATGCACATTAGGTGGATTGGCCATGCTAAATTGCCCATTGTGTTCAGTGATATGCAGGCTAGGTGTGTTAGTCAAAGGAAATATAAGGTAGGGGGATGCCTCTTTGGAGGATCAGTGTGGACCAGTTGGGATGAATGGCCTGTTTCCACACTGTTAGGATTCTGTGCAATTCTTTGAAGATATGAAAAAAGGGTTAGTGGTAGCATGAATAAAAAGCTGGTTGAGAAATAAGAAATATAGAATTGTGGTTTGGTTTATTTTTGGATTGGATGAAGATTTATAATTGACAGGGGCTGATACTAAGACAACTGCCTTTTTTATATTCATGGATGGGGAGGCTGCTGGTTAGGCCAACATGTATTGCTCATCCCTAATTGCCTTGTAGAAGGTAGTGCTCAGCTTCATTCTTGAACCATTGTAGACCCTGAGGTGTAGGGGCACCCAAAGTGCTATTAGGAAGGGAGTTTCAGATATGTGACCCGGCCACAAAAGAATAGTCTTACAGTTCCACGTCAAGATGGTGTGTAGTTTGAAATGGAGCTTGTGGGTGATTGTGCTCCCATACATTTGTTGTCCCTTCTAGGTTGCAGAGGTCACGGGTTTGGATGATTCTGTTGAAAGAGACATCGTGAATTGTCATAGTGCATCTTGTAGATGGAATACACTATGTTTCAGTAGAGAAGGAAGTGGATGTTGAAGGTAGGAAGTTAGTGCTTTGGGCACCAACCAAGCAGACAACAATGTCCTGAAATGTTGAGCTTCTAGTCTGCTGTTGGAACTACACTATGCAAACAAATACAGATTATTCTATAACAAAAGCAAAATACTGCAGCTGCTGGAATTCTGAAACAAATCGAGAATACTGGAGAAATGCAGCAAATCTGGCAGCATCTGTGGCAAGAGAAACAGAATTAATGTTTCGAATCCAATAAGACTCCAGAACTGGAGATCATTCCATCCTGACTTGCGCTTTATAGATTGTGGGCGTGGACTGGGAAGACAGGAGGTGAGTTACTAGCTGCAGAATTCCTAGTACTGATCTGCTGTTGTAGCCACAGTACTTATAGAGTCGATCCAATTTCTGCTCAGGAATTCTCAGGTTGCCAATAGTTTGGATACAGTGATAGTAGTGCCATTGAATATCAAGAGATGATGATTAGATTCTCTCCTGGAGACAGTCACTACGTGCTTCAGTATCTGAGGAATCTTGAATGGTACTGAATTTCATAGAATCATCAGCTAACATTCCTCCTTCAGATATGAGGATGGAGGGAAAGTCGTTGCTGAAGCAACTGAAGGCAGTTGGTTCAAGGGCACTATCCTGAGGAACTCCTGCAGATTTTTCCTAAGGCTGAGATGATTGCTCTCCAACAATCACAGCCATCACTTCTGCTAGGTATGACTCCAACCAGCAGACAGTTTTCCCCCAGCTTTCTACTGACTCCAGTTTTGCGAGGCATCTTGATGTCACGCTTGGTCAAACAGTGTTTTGAAGTTAAGGGCTATTATTCTCACTTTTCCTTACCTCTGGAATTCAACTTTTCTGTCCTATTTGCAGCAAGCTGTAATGAGGTCAGGAGCTGACAGGGTCTAGTGGATCCCAAATGGAGCATCGTGAATCAGGTTATTCCTTTGCAAGTGCCACTTGAAAGCACTGTTAATTGTCTCTTCAATCACTTTGCTGATGTTAGAGAATAGATCAGCAGGTCAGTAATTGGCCAGGTTATATTTGTCCTACTTTTTGTGGACAGTTCATGCCTGGGTAATTTTCTGCACTTTTAAGTGTTACAGTAGCACTTGAACAACTTGGCAGAGGTGCGGTTATTTCTGGAGCACAGATTCAGTACTATTGCTGGAATAGTACTGAACCCATAGTCTTTGCAATTTCCAGCACCCTCAGCCATTTCTTCATAACTCATGGAATGGCTCTTCAAAGTAGTTGAAGACTGGCATTTCTAATGTTGGGGGTCTCAGGAGGAGGCCAAAATTGATCATCTATGGCTGAAGATAGATGCAAATACTTCAGCCTTGTCTTTTCAACTGATGTGCTGCCTCCATCACTGAGGATCTTTGGCTTAGCAGAGTGAGAGATATGTCGTAAGTTCACAGATTCTGGAAGAGAGCAATTCTGCTACAATGAATGACCCACAGGATCTCATGGATTCAATTTTGAGTTGCTAGATCTGTTCTGAATCAATCACATTTAGCAAGATGGAGTTGCAATACAACATGGAAGACTTCCTCAGTGTTAGAACGTGACTTTGTCTCCACAAGGAATGTATGGGAATATTCTCACACATATTGCCACGGTTAGAGGAATGTGCACCACAGGAATGCAACATGGTCAGAGGTGGGATCTTTCTGATGAGAATTTAAACCAAGGCCATATCTACTCTCTTAGGTAGACATAAAAATTTCATTGCATTATTCTGAAGTAAGAAAAGGGAATTATTCTTCAAAACTTTGGCAATATTTTCCCTCAATCAACAAAATTAAAAAAAATATACTGCTGTTTGTGAGAGTTTACTGTGTGTAAATTGTCTTGTCAAATTTCCTACGTTACAATAGTGATTACATTATGGAAGCAATTGATTAGCAGTAAAGTGCTTTTGGGTGTTTTGTAAATCCAAACCCTCTCTTTCCAGGAATTTTAAATTCCAATTATCCAAGTAATACTTCTTCTTCTAAGAGCAAAGGAACTATTTATTATTTCATCCTATATATCGTACAATTGAGTGGCAGGGTCTGTCATTGGTTCTGCTGTCTTCTCTGTGTCACACTTTAGTGTGAGAGAACAGCAAGAATTAATTTGCCCAGTCAAATCTCAAAGCAATATGCTCTATAATTTATTCCTGCCACTTACCTTACATTGTTGGCATTTTACCTTCAGGTTGCAAGGTAAATGAGGTGTCATTACAGCTTCTGGCAGAGCAGAGAATTCACTTAGTGATTGCTTCCAGCTCAGCCAAAAGCAGCATATCCATAGTTCAAAAGTACAATATTTGCTGAACCATAAGATGCAAAACATTGCCTAAAATTGCCATCTGGTTTATGGTCAGAAAGATGGCACAGATCATTAGCACGAGTCTTGGAGTTACACAGTAATATTGATGCCATTGGTTTGTTGTGGGTATTTTGTAAAATCTGGTACGAACTCAACAGTTACAAAACTGAAAAGTTACCTTATACCATAGAATTCAAACTGAGCGGTAAGGCATACTAAAGAGCAGGGACAGATTGAAAGATATTTTGGTTCTTCTCCAACTGAAGAAATGACACAGAAATAGAAGAGACAACAGAAAGAATTTGGAAGGACCAAGGACACTTTTCATGGGCATGATGTAAAACTGCCACAGCTGGAACAAAAGGTGAACATTTGATAGAAAATGACATAAGTATTTGAATCTCTGTATCTACAAAATAATTGTGTGCAAAACAAGGAGAGTATTGATAAGAAGGACAATACTGATTTTGAATGCTATCGGCTGAGCCAGTACACTACTGCCTGGATAGCACAAAATATGTGAACAAAACAAAGAAATGGCATTTGAAATTCACAAGTCCATGATTAATCAAGGAAATAAGAACATATTTTGAACTGGACAATTCCCTTAGCTTATAATGTTCCATTACACAAAATTGTATTTAAAAAGTGTTAAAATTACACCTATAAATGTGTAGCCATAGATTTTCCCAGTGGCAAAAACTGACAGCATTAATGATCTTTAAGTGAAAAATTTAAGATTCCACATGAAACTTTTGTTCATATTCATCCTAAGGAATGGATGAATAAACAGTATTACAATTTTGGCTTGAGACAGTGTGGCTGAAGAGTCCAAGTGGCCTTCTGAAAAAAAAACCCACTGTTAATTTCATTGGTTACAGGCAATATGACTGAGGCCATGGAAAAGGTTGAAGGATTGAAGATACTGTCAATTGCGATTACAGGCCATCTTACTAGCCAACTACATTCCTTTTACATTTAGATAAATAACCATTTATAGCATTCAACTGTGAGGTCAAACTGAATGGATGCAAGTGCCAAATAACAACTTGACACCAGGGCAGTGACTGAAGAAAGTACTATTTTATAGGGGTTTCTGGGTGAAAGAAAATCATGGCAATTTGTGAAACGTGAGACACTAGTGAAGGCATTCAAGAAATGTGGGATCAGCACTGCCCTAGATCCCAGATGACAGTGAAGATAATGTACTCTTTGAAGAAACTGCTCAATCACAAAACCATTGACGATGTGTGTGACACCATTGTTGACAAAACTTTGAGTATCTACAAATTACAAAACTTCATGTTGTGTTTTTTTCTCTAAGAATAAATTTAAGAGTAAAATATTTTTATGCATGGAAATACTTTTTCCTGAATAATTCTTTTAAAACCCTGCTTTTCTTAAATTAATTGTCTGACAAATATGGTTGCTGTCAGCAGCAAATATAAACAATGACTTCATGGCTGTACAGGCCAAATGGCTTTCCCATTGTTGCCCCATATAGCATTCTTAGGTCATCAAGCTATTAAAGACAATCATGGTGCATACTGTTATTGGTGCTTCAGTATTCAATCCATGGTGCAGATGAGATAGTTCCTACATAAAGTTCTGCATTATGCTCACTTCGTTTAAGAAAAAAGGGCTAAAGATTAATTAACATCTCACAATCACTTAATCATCAATCTCTCCCTTTACCACCATTAACAACCCACTTTGTCTTTTGTTCTGGGCACTCTTAAAATCTGTTCTGTTTGCTTCTCCTCCCCCTCTGTCTGCAGTATAAAAAACCCCACAATTTTCCAATCCCTTTCCAGTTCTTTAGAAGCGTCATATTGGACTTGAAAAGGGTATGTGGTAAAGGTGGGAACAGGCCATTGAGTTGGATGATCAACCATGATCATAATCGATGGCAAAGCAGGCTTCAAAGCTCTGCTCTTTTTTTCCTGTGTTTCTATTAAACGTTGCCTCGGTTTTTCTCTTCATAGCAACTGCCAGACTTGCTGCATATCTCTGTTTTTGTACCTCATGCTGCTCAATCACTCAACCAGTTGTGACCAGGTCACATCTCTAGCATTCACATAGTGTACCTTCATGTGATATCAGCCTCTGGCAGCCTTCACATATCTCCAGCTATTCAGTTATGATGGGCACTACGATTACTGGAATACAGTTACCCAAACAATATACAACACTATCAGTAAACCTCCTTACTTGGTTTAGTCAAACAATGTGACTCATAACAGAAAGCAACAGTAGAAAACTGCTGGGGTCAGGTGGACCTACATCAATTGAGTACAATAGAGGCATATAATGTGTGTGGGTCTGAAAGAGTTAATATTTGATGGTGTGCAGTTAACACCACACACAGTAATGACAGTGCATGGATCAGGTTGGCGTAAAAGAGCGAGCTTGGGGGAGACAGGCCTAGGGCTAGCGTGATCTCAACAGTCTTTTTAGTAATTTAGGTATTATTCATATCTCTGTAAATAGTTGCAGTAATCCAACAAAAGTCATTGCGTTTACTCAACAAGATTCTTCTCGTTATTCTAGAATGCTGGATATCCAAATCTATGACAGATTACATTGATGTTGAAGGAACCAATGGACAATGTAACGAACAGCGATTTGGTGGGCAAGAGGATCAACAACAGTGGGGTCTGTCACAACATAGTGAGCAGTGATGACCAGTACTATCATTTAAAAAGTGCAACCCAGGAGATATTAAGCTTCAGGGCTGCAAGATCAAAAGTAGTGAAGAACCATGTTGCAAATGCAGAAGTCTTCAAGACTACCAGATATTGCTGATTGCTGATGACAGCGAACCCTTCAAACCTCATGATAACACTCAACACAAAATGTTTCAGAGAATGACATGGTAAGTACTGCAGTCCTGACAGAAGACATATAGGTACAGAAGAAACATGCAACTTCAAGGCAGAGGTATAGGCTGCATTGGGAGGCAGTGGTCTGTGACAATGGCCCAGAGTATGATTTGAGCTGAGCAGAGATTGAGGACCTCATGAGTTAAAACCAAAAATCTCTTGCACAGAAGTAGAAACATTAAATGATGGTGTACATCATGCTGAAAGGGCAGCCATTTAAAAATCACACCTAACAATTTGGTATGCAGGCATTTATGACAATGGATATCTCACAAATTTGAAGTTAAACATGGGAGCAATGGCAGTGCCAATCATACCTGAATAGCTGGAGATATGTGGAGTTTGCCAGAGGCTGGGTTTGAGGCTGATGTACAGTATTATAAGATGGCAAGCCTTGGTTGACAAAACACAGCCTGTAGCTGGTTAACTGATCCAGGAATGAATGTATTTAAGTTGCTACAAGCAACATTCCTCTTCAACATATGAGGTACCAAAATACCAAAAAAACTGTGTGTGTTTTACAAACAAAACTTCTCTCTCCCAAATAGGGAGATTTCAATGATCACAATCGCATTCCAAAGGCCAAAGAAGTTAGGCAATAATTTATTAAAATTCTTTGAGGAGATAACAAGCAGGATAGATAAAGAGGAACAAATCGATGCAATACATTTCGATATCGAAAAGGCACTTATGTACGGTACTCCAATAAGGATACTTGAGAAGATAACAGCTCAGGACTTTAGAATGAATAGAGGATTGGTAACTAAAGAAGATAAAGGTGGGATAAAAGTGGAATTTTCAGGATAGCAATCTGTAACTACTGCCATAGAGAGTAGTGTTGGGCCACAATTATCTGCAATACATGGTAATGACTTGGATGACAGAAGTGAATGCACTCTTGTCAATTTTGTGGATGACACAAAAATAGGTGGGAATGCAAACAGTGAAGACGACACAAGGAGTCTACAGGGGGATATGGATAGGTTAAGTGAGAGGGTAAGAATTCAGCAATTGGAATATAATATGGAAAAATCTGAAATTATGCACTTTGGTGGGAAGAAGAGTGGAACTTCATTTAAGTGGGGAAAGACTGCAAGAAGCTGTAGCACTGAGTATTTTGGGGCCTCAGTGAATGAATCAGAACTTAACATCCAAGTTCATTGTTCATGTTACAGGGAATGCAAATGAAATATTGGCTTTTACTTCAAAGAGAATGGAGTATAAAAATAGCGATGTCTTGCTAAAACTATACAAGACACTAAACAAAACAAAGAACTGCAGGTGCTGTAAATCAGAAACACAAACAGAAATTGCTGGAAAAACTCAGCAGCATCTGTAGAGAGAAAGTAGAGTTAATGTCAGATGCTGCCAGACCTGCTGAGTTTTTTCAACAATTTGTGTTTGTGTATACAAGGCACTAGTCAGACTATTTTTGGAACATTAAGAACAGTTTTGGCCCCTTAGTGAAAAAATAACATACCAGCATTGGAGGCATTCCAGAGAAGGCTCATTTATTTGATTCTGGAGAGGAGAGGTGGAGTAAATTGGGCTTGTACACACTGAAGTTGAGAAGAATGAGAGGAGACATTATTGAGATATAAGATTGTTAGTGAGCTTTACAGGGGAGATGCAGAAAGGTTTTTTTCTCTTACTGGGAGACTTAAGGATCAGACGGCATAATCGTAGAGTAAAGGATCACCCAATCCAGACAAAGGTGAAGAGGATTTTTTTTCCTTCTAGAGAAGTCATTTTGAGGACTTCTTTACTGCAGAGGGATGTAGAGGCTAGATCATTATTCAAGATTGAGATAGACGGATTTCTAATAAGCAAGAGAATCAAGGGTTTATGGGGATAAGGCAGGAACTGGCAGATGAGGATGATCAGATAGCCATGGCATTATTGATCATGAATTATTGAGCAAAGTCTACCAACCAAATGGCCTACCCTTGTGGTCTGATGGAATATATAAGCTTATTTTAAAAAGTTAGGAAGTTTACTAATCAAATACTACATGACTCTGAAGACTCTCATGCCTATATACACCCAGGAATATACCACATTTCTTAATGAAATAAGTTGAGACTCAAATTTATACAGATGGCACGAAATAGGAACCAATTCCCTTGCTACAAAACCAACAGAGTGGTGTTCAGGCGTGATTACCAGATTCATATGTAATGATAAAACTCTATGACTCTCTGATTTGCAGTGACCATATACAAATCAACAAGGTGGCAGCAGGAGAAATTTAACCAATGTCCACATTTGACAACAGTCTAACAAAGTTTTCATGAAACTCAACACAAATAGCAGATTCTGGCAAGTGCCATTGCATAAACAGCATGGTAAGGTTGCTCCATTGGATTTGTATCAGCTCAAAGAGATTTTCCAATGAATGATGTCAACAATTTCACAAAGTCTTTGTATAGTAATTTGCCACATGAATCAAATTTTGATCAATGGGGGAATAGCTGAAAAACATGATCCGATTGTGTCGCATCAGGATGTTCACAACAGGAAGGCTCACAATTAATGATGTGTGAATTTTCTAAAGAATCCATTCATTTCTTGGGACACATTGTCAACAGGTGGTAAAACAAGAGTCTATGAATATTTTTTAAGGCAGAGTGGATGGATTCTTCCTAAGGAAAAAATGAAAGGTTATCAGGGTAGATTGGAATTTGAAATGATCAGATCAGCCACAATCTTATTCGATGGTGGAACAGGTTCAAAAGGCTGAGTGGCTTACTCCTGCTCCTAGTCTGCTTATTTGTTTGTACAGTGAAGGTATAAGAAAACTAAAACCATCATGGAATTCCCAATTCCAAAGTCAGTCCAGAATCTTTAAAGATTCTTAGGTATGATAAATCAGTTGCTAAAATTTTTGCTTAACTTAGTAACTATTACAAAATGCTTGAGACAATTTCACAAGAAGACACAAGCATGGTTTTGAAATCTTCATTAAGAGACTGCTTTTTGAATGGTAAAGAAATATTGATCTTTCTAGATATCTTACTGCAGTACAGTCCTTCATTTGCAATGATAGTAACAGCAAATGCCTCAGGTAAAGCCTTTGGAGCATTACTCTTCCAGGATCAGTGTCACAACCTGGTCTATGATGCATCAAGAACATTATCTGGTATATAAACGTAATAAGCCATGATTCAGAAGGAAGCTCTCAGTTACATTGGCTTGTGAGAGATTTGCAGACTACAACTTAGGACTGAAAGTGGTCACCGAATAAAATTGCAAACTTTTACTTTTTCTATTGGAGAAGTAGGAACTTGTAAGAATGCCTCAAAGAATATAAAGAATATTGACTTTGCTTCATGGAACTTATTTACAAAGTAGTCTATGTGCAAGGGAAACCGCCGATTATGACAGGTGCATTCTTTGGAGCGATGGTTCACAATTTTACCAGTCATGATGTAAACTTCATTCAAGAAACTGAGTTATATATTGGTCCTCTGTGGCACAATGGCCAGCAAGTCACAATCGGTTTAGCTGGATTCATAAGGAACAAATGGCAGTCCAGGAATGTCTAACTATCTACCGATATTACACCATGGGTTGGCTACATCGAAAGCCCAACTGTGTCAAGATGAAAACGTATTTTGAAAATAGGAAATATTTTACTATTGTAAATGACATTCTAGTGCATGTTGAATGACTGGTCAGTCCAACTTTACCTAGAAAGGATATTTTGGTGCAAAGTGCCTGAAGATAGTTCAGAATCAACCACAGCCCCGTCATCAGTATTGTGGCCTGAGATTGAGGGATTTAGTGCCAGTTGTCAGATGTGTGCCCTCAAAAGTCAGAACAATGAGTACTTTTTTAATAGCCAAGTTCCCCAACTGACTTTAGAGGAGTAAACGTTGCTTGTTTTCAATGGAAAGTCTTACCTCGTCATCATCAATTGAGGGCTTTAAGTTGGGAAATGGTGGATGATAACAGAAGCAGATATGAGAGTCTTACATGAGGTTTTTGCAATGGGTCACAAATGGGTGCTTCAGTCACTTCAAAGCCAGGTCCAGCTTTGTGCATATCTCAAGTTCACCATGGTATGCACAATCCAACAGGGAGGCCAAATATGGAGTCAGATCCATTAAGTTTGCCTTGAAAAAAAATTCTGATTTCCACACAACACTGTTCAATTATAGATCTACACAACACTGATGTGGTATAGTAGCAAGAAAGCTACTGATGGACAGGAAGCTAAAGGCTCTACTCCCTATTACACTAAAGCAGTTAGTTCGATATTACACCTTCATAAATACCAAGCCATACATGATAAAGAGCAATCCCATCACACAAAGCAGGCTACAGGTCACAATAAAACATAAGATGCAAGCAATCTGCCAAAGCTTGGAATGGAATAACCTGGTGCAAAGCCTCAGGTTACATTGACAACTTTCTCAAAGTTCAGGAATCAGCTCACTTCAGGCGTTGTTTCTGGTGAGTTGAACCTTCTTAGGGAGCTCCCCACACTTTTAATTCGCAAGTTTCATCTCTCTGCAGCCCTTGCGTCTTTTAAGGGTCATGTTAAAGACCAGGAGGTGCTGCAACCTCAGCACCCAAATGCTTCAGCTACCAACCTATCTCTTCCCTTATTTTAGTAGCAGCTACCCAAAACACCTTCAAGATCAGAAGATAGAACTTCACTAACTTGGTTTAAGCAGAAATCAGTCAAAAGCATCTCACCTGCAAGTTTGACCTTACTCCTTTAAACAGTGTTCATGCAGTGGGTGGAGGGGGCGGGTGTGGCTTCTGCTACTGAATGCTTGTTCAGTGTGATCATTTGGGTATAAACAGATGAAGTTCCTGAAACAAATATCAAATCAGCCATAACAGCTGTCTGATATCATGATACCATCTCTCCTGACGCTTCTGGCATATGGACAGCATGTCAGCACTGTGCCCTTGCAAAGGGCATCATAAGGCCAATGCTGGAGGTGATCAGAAGCAAGGGGAGTGCTGCAACATTAAGGAGCTCAATTTTGTCCACCCACAATAAGAACAAGTTATGCAGGTTTAATTTCTGAAAAAAAATTTCACTTGACTAGAAACAAATAGGGTATGATAGTATGTGAGAGAGATTTTTCTTGAGCATAGAATATCTATAAGTAAAACTGACAGATTAGGTAAGGATGTAAGAACATTAGCATCAGGTTGTCAGTTCTGCAATATTTCATGGAAGATTCAAGTTTGGTAAATTGTCATTCACCCAAAACTCAAAGGGAAATGAGATATTATAGTTCATGATCAAAAAGCAGACAGCAAGCTTCTCTGAATTAGCTAAATATGGTATGGTGGCTCACAGAATTGGAGCACAAACAGTTAAAAATCATAAACCTTTTTCATTACACTTTCTTGGTTGGTACTGGGGGATAAAACAGAAATGTAAGATGGACAATATACCATAACAGTTATAGCCAATTTTATTTTTCATTATTGACTGTTTCAAAGCAAAATTAGCAAAGGGCTCAGACCATGATGCAATTCTACTCTTGGCTATCAGCTGTTTACGTCCACAGGAGATTAACAGAAAAGGAGTCTGGGCTTGTGGTTGATTGCTGGGGCAACAGTGGGAGACTAAGTCTATTTTTAAATAATTCTTGTATTACAGTTTATATAATTCTCATAGAAACATAGAATCCTGACAGTGTAGAAGCAGGCTATTCGGCCCATTGAGTTCCCAATAACGCTCTGAAAAGGATCCTAGCCAGAGGTACTCCCCAACCCTATCCTTGCAACCCTACATTCCCCGTAGCTAATCCACTTAACTTGCACTTCCCTGGACACTATGGGCAATTTAGCATGGCCAATCCACCTAACCTTCACATTTTTGCACTGTGGGAGGAAACCCAGGTATACAAGGGGAACACATACATGGGGAGACCATGCAAACTCCACACAGACATTCGCCTAAGGATGGAAATGGACTCGAGCCCAAGCACTGTGAGGCAACAGTGAGCCACCGTGCTGCGTCCTATACACCAAGTAAAATAAGTCTTTATTCTGTTCTACGATTTTAATTATCAGCTGTGAGAAGTTACCATTTGTAATTTATTGTTTATCTTTAATTTATTACTGATCAACCGGACAATAACCTATATATACAAACAAAAACAGAAGTTGCTGAAAAAGCTCAGCAGGTGTGGCAGCATCTGTGAAGAGAAATCAGAGTTAACCTTTCGGGTCCATGACCCTTCCTCTGAACCCCAATCCCACCATAACCCTAGATCCCTTTACCAATCAAGAACCTACATATCTCTGTCTTAAATGCACTCAATGACTTGATCTCCACTTAGCCCTTTGTGGCAATGAGTCCCACCCTCTGGCTGAAGAAATTCCTCCTCATAAAAGATCATCCCCTTACTAGGAAGCTGTGCCCTCAGGCCCTAGCCTCTCCTACTGGAGGAAGATCACATCACTCTATCCAGGCTCTCAGTCATCGATAAGTTTCGTACAGTCTCTCCATGTTCTTAGTATCAAAATGTATCAACTCACAGATTTCACTTTGAAGTTCATCTGTCCACAACACCAAATTGTCAATGTCCTTTTGCGGTTCTTCACTGTCCTCTCAGCTTACAAAGTTTCCAAATCTGCAAACTTTGAAATTGTGCTTGACACACCAAAATTTAAATAATTAAGTTCTGAGGAACAGCCACCAGACTTGAAACATTAACTCTGGTTTCTCTTCACAGATGCTGCCAGACTTGGTGAGCTTTTCCAGCATCTCCTGTTTTTGTTTCTGATTTACAGCATCAGCAGCTGTTTTGATTGTTTTTTTAAATAACCTATATACCTTTGTTTTAAACTGCTTTAATGCAAGCAGCTTATTGTTCATCAATGTGCACATAAAAGTGCTTAATATTATTAATAATTCATACTATCTCAATGGCTTTCCACATTAATATACTGTGGAAATTTTGCGATATATCTTTTACAGGCAGGACTGTTGTAAATGGGCTAAATTTATTTTGGGTGTGTTGATGTTTTTTTGATGGCAAGTTTTGGATTAGAGGCTGTGTCCAGAGTTCATTCAGGATACCCACATTAAGTTAGGTCTTCAATAGCTCTTTGTTTTTATTTTCTGACCATGTCTTTTCTAGGATCCGCCATTTCAAATTTCCTCAGTAATGTCCTTTCCACCCTTATTTTGTGGTCTACTGGGTGAGGTGATTTGAAATGGTGGTACTATGCCATACATGTGTGGGCTTTTAGCAGGCTGTCATTTTGATGGTGCCATCCTTCCTGTGTGAGATGACGGCATTCAAAACTTGAATCTGGACACCCTGCTCTTTTTAACCACACTGACCACAGTTTGAACTGTCACAAGCTTTAGCTAGAGACAGTAATATATGTTTTATTTATTTTGTGAAACTATTCCAATAAATCTAAACTGAAACATTTACTTATATATCACATCCCATATTGCATCAAAAGACAAACACAAATTTAAATGTTTGGAACAACAGCTATACTCATATTACTGTGTTAGGGAAAAAAACTATTCTTAATTAAACAATAAAGAATAAATAAACCCAACTTAGCAAATCACACAGTATTATAGAGTAATCACTACGGTGAGCTTATTACTCATGCAATGATAAGCACATGCAGAAGTTATTTTATTTCTCTCAGTTTTCTGGCTGGCATATGAATGATTGTGAGTGTTGGGGTTTTGGTTTAGTTGTCAACGAAATAGCTTAGTGTTAAGGCAGAAAAATAAAATGTTCTTGACGGGACGCAAAGCAATTTTTGTAATCCTGTTAAATCACCCCAGCACACAATGTGTTTGAATTTCATCAACAGGATTTCATGCAAACTGACTTTCTACAGCAAGCAGTTAGCTTTAACCCTTTGAGTACAGGTATCAAGTTTAATTTTTAACATATGCTGCATTTTGAAATAATATGTGCATTACTTTTAATATTAAGAAACTATATTGAAATCTTTTTAATAATAAACAATTATGATAGCTGTTTCTAAGTTTTTTATAGTTTACCCCAAATTATATTGAAAAAGCAGATATTCTTTATAACTGACAGTCATTGATGAGGCATTGCATGTATTATGCAAAAATATATACTTTACTTTTAATACCATTATCACATAAAAGTATATTTATGTCTAAGTGCTTGTTACAAAATTGCTGCTTGAAACATCTATTTTTCCTGTTAAGTGAACAAACATTTGGTAAATAAATCTATGTGGTTAATAGTGTGAGAATACATGGAAAATATACCCTTCTGGTTGGTTTTTGTAATATTGACAATGTTTCTTTACAAACATGCACAATAAATGACCAGGTGAGTGATAAATAAAGACAAGGAAGTACATTGTAGTACAACATTGTCTTTTCATCAAGGGTATCTGGGATTGAATCTAGGTCAGAAAATTGAAAAAATGTTTTTTCCAATGGATATTCAGGATAATAATCATACAGTAGTGCCAAATTGATCGAAACTGATTTATGGTATCATTTGACATTACATGGATATCTGGCACATTCAAGCTTAATTTGGCTAAAACATGAATACAAGTCATAAGGACGTGGAATAGGCAAGTAAAATAGTCACACTGGCTACAGAAACCAGCAGCGAAACTTGCAAATTTTGACACTCTGCCCAAGTATTACAGCACAAATTTTCTACCAACTCCAGTGGATCATTGAGTGAAATGTTAAGTGAGCTTAAATCTGTTCTACTTAGAGTTTTTTTTTACATTTGGGATATAGGCATAAAAAAAAACAAATTAAAATAAACTTTTGAGAAAAATAAATGGGTTTAGACAATTGAAGCAGAAATGATTAATTTTGAGAGGAGGGAATGTTAAAAATCAACTATTTGCAAAGTCAAGTGTAATTTCTACAATTACAATGCATTTTCATGTAATTCATTGATACTTTAGTACCAAAAATCCTAGTTTCTCAACAAAATGAAACAAGTTCAGATTTGTCAACAGATCAAAATTTTATGCAACAAATTTGCAGGATCATCAAACTGTTGCATCTTGCACTTTTTTGCTGCTTATCTCAAATTTGTTAAGAATATTGCTTCATGAAGGGTTCAGGATTGTTAGAGTACACAGAGAGGACAGAATATTTAAGAGGGATCATTTCTACTCCTTTTTAAAATTGTGAATAAAACTGTTTTAAATATTTGTCTTAAATCTTTTCACCTAAACATTATTTCATGAAATATAAGACAATGTGCTTAACATATACTACATGGTAGTGAATGTTCCATTTTGGAAGGTATGGTTCACTTGCAAATCAGTGTTTTCTGACTAATAAAAAGAATGCACAATTCCACACCTGTCATCTCCTCTGTGGATTTATTAAAAATCTTATTTATTATCTTATTTATAAGTTACATACTGTTCAGGGTTTTGTGGACAGACTTTCTCTTTTAGATTGCATTTGAAATCATTTACTGTTAATTTTAGACTCTCAGGTTTACTAATTGAAATATCAGTCAATCATATGTAAATTAACAATTCAGAAAGTATCTAAAAGCTGCTTTGAGGGGATGACAACAAACCATTTTACAGGGACACTGAGTTTCAAAGTAATTGAAAATCTCCGAACAATTTTTGTTTGTAATTTCAACTTTAAAAAGCAATTGTGATTGTATTTGTATTAACTACTTTCTGAAAGAAAATGTTGGTATTTATTCGAAACAAAAATGAATATAAGCTGAATTATATATATATAAAAAGTCCTCATTTAAAATCCTTATTTAATTCACCTATATATATATTATATATATATAGGTGAATTAAATAAGGATTTTAAATGAGGACTTTTTTTCATCCTATTTGATAATGTGGTTTTTGCAAACTACGGGTAAAACTGCCTGAAATATATTTTAATGCAAAAGAAACCTGCACTGAAAGGGTAAAGTAGTTTACTGCAGCAGTCATTAGCACAGCAGCCATCTAACTCATGGTACTTACAGGTATTTTATGATTCCTGATCATATTATCAAACTCTTCATTAATTTTTTTGTATTTTTCTTCAGTGCGTGGGGTGAGAGCGTAAGAGGAGTCAGGATCAGGGCTGTCACAGCCTTTGTTTTCTTTCTTGTTCAATGCCTGCCAGGTTCAGAGAAATATCAAAAGTAAAAATAAAGGAGGGCCCTCGTACTTACACACAATCTTTGCCTGCTGATCATTAGATCAATATCTTCATTTATTTTTCTGCACTTCTCGTCAGACTCAGGGCTGTGACCCACTGAATCGTCTGCATCTGGGTCTGGGCTGTCACAGCCATTAAGTCCCTTCTTTCTCAACGTCTGAAATACACAATTTGTAAAGTTCAAACTTCTACACAGATCACAAGGACACACTGGATAATAAAGGATGTCTAACCACTGAGGTACTTTAATCAAAACTGTAGCTCATTTAAGATCAAAACTGATTAATAAATAGTAAATGACAAAAAACCCACAAATATCAAAAAGATCCATATGCATAGTGTGATTATATTCATTACTATTTACAATAATACTGTCCTATTTTTCTGAAACATCAATTCAACTAATTGAAATAGCCTTTCTGATATCAAATTTTTGCAATTGCTGTTTAATTAATCATTGAGGGATAAAAAAAGCCTTTTTTCTTATCAACAGCTTCAAAAATTGAGAATGTTTATAATATTATAAACAAATGTGCTAAAAGCAAACTAAATATGCTAATGTTCCTTTGTTTTAAATAGTAAATGAAACTATACTTCTGTTAGGTTTTTGGTTTTGGTTCAGAAAGGTGTTGATACCAAAAAGGTTTAAGTCCATTATTTATATGTAACTAAGTCATGAATTCTCACTATTTTACAATGCGTTTATTCTTTGATTTCAATGAGTTCTTTTGCAACAGGTATTTGCATTTATAATAGAAATATACTGATCTCATCAATTCCAATCTTAGTTCACAGTCAGTTTTGCAACTCATATTTCACCAAATATTCCTGATCATTGTAGCAAAGTTAAGAACAGATAATTTCTTGTTATACAATGCTATTCATCAAATGAATACCACCACATTTTAAAATTATGGACCTGGAGTTTGGTGAAAGTTTGGCAGAAATCTTGTTACATAGGCATACTTTTCAAAAATAATAAATATGCAGTATTTTGCTTTTGTACAAGCTTTTTAGTATTTGACGTCTACAATTAGAAAAAAAAAGACCATAAGGGTATGGCAAATGTCTCACTTCTACTGCTGAGATGCAGATTACTTACTACTTCATGGTTTTATCAGCATCAGAATCCCTATGCTTAAAAATGGGATTCAGTTCAGTTTGTCCAGTATGCATGTATTTTACATCCATATAAACATACTTATACACAGATATGCATAGCATATATGCCGAAAGTAGACAATAAAAAAAATGCTGTAACGACTTTAAGCAGAAACACTAGCCTTGAAATTCCAATTGTCTCTGATGTTATATACTGCAGACAAACTGCTGGGACTTAGAGAAAAGAATTTTAAAAACAGTCAGATCATCCCCTTTGCTCAAGGCTCTCATATGAACATTAGCAGAGTTGAGGGATGGGATCAGTAAAAACCCTTCCCTCCCTATTGACTTGCAGGTGGGATAGGGGTTGCCAGAGTTTATGACAGCCTCAGGAAGGCAGATTCCAGAGATGTGTCTAAAGTGTCATTTGCACCCAAGTGATTCAAATAAATTATGTGTCCTTCCACTGACCCTGCAAATTCCAGGGCAGTCAGTGATGAAGAGTATTAACAGGCACAGACAATGTATAACTATTAGGCTCATAACCCAAGGAACTTAGCAAATACTATAGCTATTGCTGAACTGAGAAAAATGTACATTAATAGCTTTTAACTATAAAGCTATTGATAATATCAGTATATTTGGCAAGATCCATCTACAAGACAATACAGAAAGAATGGCAATTTCTAGTCTCTACCATCTGATGGCCACACACTGATTTGTCAGTTTGCTTCTGTTCTTGTCTGCCAATGTTCTTTCAGCTGCTCTGCTAGTGTCCCCTTTGCTGACACTGCCAGCTGTCCAGCAATATTCCATAGTTGACAGGTGCAAATGTCACAGTAGTGATTTTTTCAAAGAATAAATATACAACCAAAAAGCTGCCTATGATGGACAGTTTTAATGAAAGAGATGTTTCTGAGTTTTACAAAAAAAGTGAGCAACTTTATAACTGTATGTAAGTCATCAACCACTTATGCCCTTCAGATAAACATGATGCATTGTAAACCAGTGTGTCACTTTTATGATAGAGTTCTCTTCAATAATTGTACATGCAGATATTTACTTCTTAAGTAAATTTTCATGTATGAAGGACCCATGTATTATTTTGTTTGGAGACAAATGCACAATCTTCTTCAATGAACTTAAAATTTCAAACCACACATTTGTGGAAACAAATCTCATATCTCTCAAAGAGTAACAAAAACACAGCAGTCAATACGTTAGGGACTGTTGAACTGAAGCTGAGCTACAGCAAGTTTCCAGTAAATCCCTAGTAGACAAACGGCTTGGAATTCTTATACCATCTTCCAACTGACAGGATTACATTTCCTAGCCGTTACTATAACACACAGATACCATTTTCACAGGGTTTAGTAAGAGCTTGGACCTTGCCACCCAAGAATTCATATGGGGCCGTGGGGGATGGCTGACTCTAGCATCAAATGATCTGAAAGCATGCAAGTTGGCTTTGTGTTCTGTCAGCGCTCAGCATTTTACAATCTAACACGTGGCTACATTATTAGCCATCAGCAATTTTACTCATCCAAGATATCCACACCTGTCAGCAAATCTGCACCTGTCGTCTGGGGAAGATCACTTGACAACAGCCAATCAGAATTAACGGTTCAGAGACATGGCCATAGATGGTTCTATGTCTGTGATGTCTCCAATCACTATCCCTGTAAATTTCAAAAGAACCTGACTGCAGCTTTGTCATTTGAACATTGTTAAAAACACTTTCTCCCAGCCTACCAAATATGTTCTAATCTTTTAGTTCAGCCACAAATAAGTAACAACTGATTTCTTGTCTCATGTGTTTTCTTTTCCCTATTGATTAATGCATAAATGCTATTTGAGATTTTTTTCAAAATGCAACCCATTTTTAAGTGCATGATTTAAAAAAAAGTTAGTGCTTTTCATACAGTATTTCCTCTTCATAACAGAGACACGAAATTCAATTATCTAAATTTCAGTTTTAGGACAGCCTCAAATAGGTTCAATGAACTTGCATATAAATCTTTTGGAAATAAACTATGTTAAGTCCTTTTCATTTCAGAAGAAAGTTGTGTTTACTTTGCATCCTATCATATAAATTAGATATTGCTAAAAGCAAATCACATACAACTATCTAGAGTGTAAGTACTTACATCAGGGGTTCCCAACTTTATTGTTTGAAGGACACCTTTCAAATGGATTAGTCATCACAGATCTCTCTCATTTAAATTATATTACCATAAAATATTCATAATTTAAAAGTACTTCAAGTCTTTTAAGTTCAAGTTTAAGTTAAAAGATATTTATTTATAGGTATGAGTGAGATGGGAGTGCCCACAACTGTACAGCTTTTATACCCTCATTGTGATATTTGTTCACAAAAGTCACAAATCATTTTATATAAAAGCCAGCATTTCTAGTTTTTCTGAAAAAATGGATGAAAAGGTTTTTATTAGTTCTTCAGAAGCGAGTATCACAGACATGCCCAGAACATTTGCCTATACCTCACGACCCTCGAGAAGGTGGTAATGAACCATCTTCTTGAACTGCTGCAGTCCATGTGGTGTAGTACACCCATAATGTGCTGAGGAATGGAGATTCAGGAGTGTAGTCCAGTGACAAAGAAGGAAGATCCAAGTCAGGATAGTATGTAATGTGAAGGAGAGTTTGCAGGTGGTGGCATTCCCATACCCTCCTGGTTAGTAGATCTCATGAGTTTAGAGCACTGTATCTTTTAACAATATCTTTACATTGCTATCCTTGTGATCCAGTGGTGAAGGAAGTGAATGCTGGAGATTGTGGATGGGATGCTGATCAATTAGGTTGTTTTATTTTGGGTAGGGTCTCTTTTTTTAAAATTGGTTGTTGCATCTGACTAATGCAAGTAAATAAAGAATGCTCTTTCCCACTCCTGGTTTGAGCCTTGTAGATGGTGGACAGGATTTTAGGTGTCAGGAAATACATTACACATTACAAAACTCTCAACTTCTGACTTGATCTTGCAGTGAGAGTATTCATACGGCTGCTCCTGTTAATTTTTGAACAATGGTAGTTCCCAGAATATTGCTAGGGTTCAGCAATGTAATGCCATTAAATGTCAATGGAGGTGGTTAGGTTCTTTCTTACTGGAGATAATCATGACCTGGCACTCATATAGAATGTATGTTGCATTATACTTATCAGCACAACCTGAATATGATCCAAGACTCTCATCACATGGACAGAGACTACTTCAATTTCTGGGAAGTTTCAAGTTAACCATTAGCGATCATAATATCGGACCTTATGATATAGGAAAGGCCATTGTTGAAGCAGATGAAGAACATTAGCTTTGGTGTATCCAAGGCTTTTCGTCTTTTCTTGATGTTATACAGATACCACTCAAATTGCTTGAAGACTGACTGTCATCTGTGGTTTTGAGGACTTTTGGAACAGGCTGAGATAAATCATTCTGTTATTGGATTGAAATCCTGTAACTCCCTCCGCAACTGCAGAGTGAGTCAATCCACAGTGCATCAGCAGGTCAAACAAGGCAACTCAAAGGCTACGAGGGACGGGCAATAAAGTTGGCCAGCCAGCAATGCCCATGAACCAGAAACAAAAAAAACTAAATCCAATTTGCACTTCTGGCTGAAGGTGGTTGGAAATGCTTCAAACCTTATCTTTTGAATTGAAAGCCAATCATATTTCAATTTTCTGCAGTGGTGGTGGTGGATGGGGACTGGTAATGATAAATGGGAAGAGAAATAATCAACCATGCAGAATCGAGTCTTTTACTAATGTATCTAAACTGCTTCTTGTGCCATTCTGATTTCTGTTTCATTATGTCAATTAGTTCGAATTTGAAATCTGATCTTATCATTGTAAAGTGTAAATTACATTTAGGGAATGAATGAGAGCTTTCAGATGGCAGGACAGGTGACACTTTGCTAGCTTTTACTGAACCATGGATATGGTTGCAAAGGCATATTCTGTTATTGTATGGATTCATCCTATATTATATTTATTATTTGCATGAAAAGCTAAGAAATTAAAATACTGATATCAAATGTGATGACACTGAAGAAAAAAAAAATGATTTATAGGCACAAAAACCATCAGTAAACCATGAGCCTGAGTTTTGCTATGTTGGGTTGACTGAGGAGCCTTTTAAAAATGGTGGCAGTGACCTGAATTCTGGATTGCCAACCCTATTCCAGGCCTTTCAGTTGTCAGGAGTGCCTTTTAAAGATCTACATTAGTTTGAGTCATGAGCATGCATTCAGCATTCCTGAGTCAGGCTAGCTCTGTAAGGAAGTCTTGGTTCATAGCTTCTCAGAGATGTGGTGAACCATAGTGTGCATGAGGTAACCTGTTAAAAAGTAAACTCACAACTTTCTAATATTTGTCTCAGCTCTCAGACAAGTCTGATTAGGTGTTCTGTTGAAACACCAGGGCCCCTGCTTGATCCACTACTCTGATTGTCTGATTTGGACTATGTCACAATTTTTATTGAAACTCAAGTGGTCTTAAATGCCTTGCGATTTCAGGCAGTGTAATATTAAGAGTTCATATGACTGACATTTTTCTTAGGCTGCAGTGAATGGAACTTTTTTTAAACATGTGGTTTTAATAGATTCAGAATTTATGAAATAATCTCTTTTTAAAGCTTTTGTTTTTACACATATAATTACTACTGTAGGCTTCCATATTTCTACAGAGTGCAATGATTGAACAGACATGGAAATGCCAATGATTTGCAGGGGTTCATGATATGACATTGGGTTGGGATGAAGGGGAAGAAATCATAGGGGCACAGAACCATAGAATCCCTACAGTGCAGTTCGAGTCCATTCAGCCCATCAGGTCCCATCAACCTTCCAAACAGCATCCCACACTGAACCATCAACCCCACCCTATCCCCGTTACCCCACATTTTGCACGGCCCATCCACCTATCCTGCAATTCTTAGGATCGTGGAAGAAAACTGAAGTGCAAGGTAGAAACCCAAGGAGACACGAGGACGATGTGCAAGCTCCATACAAACAGTCACCAAAGGTTGGAATCAATCCTAGGTCCTTGGAACTGTGAGGCAGTAGTGCTAACCGCTGTGTTAACATGCTGCTAGTAACGGGCAGGATGGGGGCATGCCAACTGTGAGGGGTGAGGTTTGCAGTGATTTCACTTTTACAGTTGAGGTGAAGTTCCACAATACCAAGGCAAACTTTTTAAGCAGCCCACCTCTGCAGCCAACAGCTCCAGTTTATATCTGAAACATTTCCAGGGTCAGATGGCCTGACTTCAACCAGCATCCCAACGATAACAATCTGGGCTTGTTAATTCCTGAAATACACCCAGAAAGCACAGAACTTTCCTTCCCCCCACCTACATGTCTCAAGGATAAAAATCTGGCTTCATATTTTCTTTTACAAATAGTTTGCACAGTTATCCTAAAGAATTTAGATTTTCCACGATTAATAAAATATTGTATTTGATAATGTTTGGTTAAAATTGAAATGTTTTTACATACTTTTCACATGTTTTTTTCTGTTCCGGTCTGAATCATTATTGCACAAGTTATGTGTTGCCAAATAAAGGCATTATTTTGAATATGTTTTTAATCTAACTTTGACCAATGGTTAGCATATAACATTAATCTGACTAATCCTTGACTTGATAGTGGGTAGGCTGCATCATTTGGGAGTTCCTAGACACCACCCAAACATATCTACAGAAAGTATTTGAAGTTTAAGCAGCCTTAACTCAGGATTTATGAGGTGAGGTTTCACTACAGACCCTACATTGTATCAAGTTACCTGGATTCTTTGTACCAGGTGGCAGTCACACCACTTCGGACTTCTGATTTGGTCAAGGATAGGACGGTCTGATGGTTACTAAGACAGGGTACTCAGGGGACCCAAATGGCTGGAGTGTCAGTGTCTGCAATTGTCCAATAGGTATGGAGGTTATCTCGGCTTATTTGAATGCAAGTGGAGGCTGCAAGGTTGAGGAGAAAACTGATTGCGGCCATAAAACCATTAGAGGTCGGCCATTTGGCAAACTTATTCTGCTCTGCTATTCAATGAGATCATGGCTGATCTGATAAACCTCAACTTCACTCTTTTCTCTGTTTCTCTTTCCACAAATGCTGCTAGACCTGAGTTTTTTTTCTCCAGCATTCCTTGTGTTTATTTCAGATTTTAAGCAACTACAATATTAGTGGTATTGGGATGATGGTAGGTAACAACAAGTGGAGAAGATGTTGCAGGCAACTGTGAGCGTGGTAGAATGTGAACCATGGAGAAAGTTGGATGCAGCAGCAGAGACAGAGTAAGTAAGGTATCAGAGAGATGGTGGTGGCACTTAAACCAGTGGAGTAGAAAAGGTAATTCCTCTGATGGTTCTGGGAACTCCTTCAGATGGGTAGCACAGCTTTAACTGGGTAGCAATCTTGGACCAAGTTGTCACGTCTCATGTCATGATCTCTACTAGTGATCCTGGAGAAAGAGACACTCCTGCCTCTACATTGCACTGCCCAGTATGACCTCCATTCCTTGCCTACCACATTTTGGATAAATGTTGGGAACCGAACCATCCAACTATAACATTAATTGAGGTCAGCAATAAATGCCAACTTAGAGGACTCATTCAACCACCACTGGCTTGAACTCACTGGTGGAGGGAAAGGGCTTGTAAAATGGACACCACGATAAGCAAACCTGTGTACAGTTTGTTATAAGATCTTAGGGGCCTTTCTCATTCCAAGTCACTCAGTCTGATCAAGTGAGCTGGTATCAGAAAGAGGGGTCCTACCTATAACCTGTGACTGGGCTGGCAGCTCTCAGTGGGTTCAAGCTCTATTTCTGGGGCTCTTGAACCTGGGAAATGCCACTGCTGGCCATTCAAGTGCCTGAGTGACGTTAATTCAGTGGACTTTTTCTAAAAAAGACGCAGCTGGGAGAAGAGGGTGAGACCCTTACTGTCTCTAATAAAACAAGAGCTAAGTTTCACAACTCCTCTAAGTGGTCAAGAACCATGAAAAATAGAGAAGTTGACCTGACTCCACAAAAACTGCAGGGACAGGAGATGTCTACCTCTGTAATTGAACTATCCAGTCCAGTGTGCTGGGTGCAAGCTTGCTATCTATTCCACACTCATGAGAATTACTACTACTAGAAATGGTATGTGAATCGTTGAATTCATAAATGGCTCTGGAGTCAACTTTTACTCTGCAAAATTCAGGCCTGAGTGATCATTTCTCCATAACCAATATGTGTTTCTAATCGACACAGGCATTCATTCATGCATGCATACACAGAGCATACGCAAATACAAATATGGATAAAAATAAAAATGATTGCTTCAATTGCTGCACCGAGAGAGACTGCCTGGTCTCTTGCTATAACTCCCACTTAATAATAGAACCTGTCAATCCCTGTCAATGTAAAGAAAGGCTGCTTTCGGAAAATTATGCTTTGGCATTATTTTCAGCTGATAAAAGTAAATAAGAAATAGACAGGTATTTAGTGCCTCTAAATTTATTTAAGCAAGTGCCAGTATGTTGAGATTGTTCTAACACTGCCCATCTGCAAACTTTGCAAAACGATAATTTCCACACTTCAGTCAGTTACTACAATCATGCCAATGTCCCTTTTAATCAAGTGTCAAAGGTTTTACCTCTTTCCTGCGAGACACAGCTCTATGCTTGATGATTCTATTTAATGACACTGCCAAACCAAATTGTTGTTAGACAGGTGAGGAGACTGAAGGTGTGAAGCTACATTCTATCACTCCATTGCAGACATGCTGTTTCACACACCTACAGCACCCACCATAAAATCAATCTTGCATAATATACAAATATCTGACCACAAAGAGGCTATAATTTAATTTATACAATTTTTAAACAGTTAAATAATCTGCTTGTATTTGGTGATGCTAGCTGTAAGTGTATTTTTAAAAATTAACTACCAAATATAATCTCAACTAAAACCATTATTAATGAGGAATGATCATACTAAATTCTAGTACATAACAGCAGAATTCTTTTAGGCCAATCTGTGAAATAGCCATAGAAAGGAAACCTGGATTTCACACTACTGGAAAAAGAACATAAAAGTAAATTATAAATTAAGCACGTTATCATCAGGTGACAAAAAAATTCAAGAAACTGATCCTACTGTATTTGTATGTGTGTATCTGTTAATAGGGAACACATTTTATTAAAAAGCATTTAGTATTTTTTCTCATTTATTACAAGGTGTAAAATGAAAAAGCATTAATTTCACTTTCAATGAATCTTACAACAAAAATAGAGTTCTTCTGACATTTCTAATCCTCAATCAAATATCATTTGGTAAGCACCTCTCTACAAACTTTCTGCCTCTTCAGTTAAATACTCATAATAATAACTCAAACGGGCTATCTATAAAAAATGTATGAAAGATTTTAGTCTCTAAAAAGATTTAAAGATTATCATAGAGCATCAAATGTTTGTGAAGTGTGCTAATATACTTCAACATATTAGAAACTAATGATCCGTTTCTCAATCACTTACTGCACAGTCTGTAGCAGTTCATATCAAGCTAAGGATTATTTCTCCCACTTTCATCACAGTTTACAATTTCAGATAATGTAGAATATCTATTACTGACAAGAAACTATGTTGAAATTTCCAACCAAAACAGACAAAAGAGGTAAATTAAAAAATTCTAAGATTTATACTTCAAACTAGTTTGCCTGCCTGTTAAAACACAAACAATAATTTAAAGATCTCACTGCATTACATGTTGGCATCCTTCATTGCTCTTTCATCCATGAAATTAAACCATTGTACAGACTTAAATTGCACAATTTAGCTTAGAATAAGCCTTTTTTTAAAAAATTAAGCATGAAATACTATGTGGAGAATGGAAACCTCTGAATGACTAATCACTATCCTTTCTTGTGGATTATTTCATAGCTAATGAATAAAGTTTAATTCATTAGTAAATTTACCCATTTGAAAACAAAATCAATATCAAATCTTCTGTCTCTGACAATGAATGACTTAAATTTATCTCTGATTTTATAGTCAGACATCTTCTTCCTCTTCTCTGTCCAATTTAAGGCAGCCCATTTTTTTCCCACTGCTCCAGGCTGTTTTCGTAACTGAACCTCTTTTTACATGGACGAGTCATTAGCCTGATGTGCCAGTCTGCTTCCCTAAGACATGGATATTATGTTTGATAACAACACAGCGTTCAGAGATCTACTATCTCCTGACTCAGAGGCAGCAGTGTTTTCAATGTTGCCAGGTGCATTCCTATAGGCATATCAGCTAATACAAAATAAGTAAACTGAAACCATCAAGCAGGCTGTTTCAGTTACAATAATTGCACTCAGCTTAAAAATCAAAGAACACTCTTCTCTCGATTATATTTATCCCATAGATGAAGCCACTGTGGGCGTATTAATTAACCAGGGGATAAACATAATGAAGGACTTGTTACCTGAAAGGTTAGGCTTGGGTTATATGAAGTTATGCTGAACATCTGAATACAGCATAATAAATTGTTTAGGAGTTCAGCCTCATGGAGTAATTTGTATCTGAAATTTCCCTCCCATCAAAATCAATTGCTACTGCAAAGAGTACAGCAATACTTTGCACCTGCATTTAGAAAAAGAAAATACACATGTATTTGAAGAATTAAGTATTCTGTTTGATTTCTGCTGTTATGTTAGATAATACTAAGAATCTACATTAATCTAAGCACTACCATACCACTTTATTTCTTTTACTAATAAATGAAAGTTGCTATGCTTGGTAAATGTACAGGTATTTACCTAAAAAGTGGAAATGGAATGTTGAAATACACAATACTTGTAAAAATACAAAAAAAAAGAAAAAAAATTGAACAAAGACACAGTGAGCGAGGAAAATAAACTTGTTTGGTATGTTGTCATAAACGGGTTGAATTTTGCTTCTTCTCATTCTTTTTCTGAGATCTGATTTGATGAACATGTCTATGTTGTGTTTGGCTCACGTGACGTCCCTTGTCAGGGCAGTGTCCTGTATCAATCTGAATGCATGATGTGGAGATGCTGGTGCTGCAATGGAGTGGAAAAAAATCACATGGCACAGGTTATAGTCCAATAGGTTTACTTGAAATCACAAGTTTTTGAAGTGCTGCTCCTTCATCAGATGAAGTCCTATTCACCTGATGAAGGAGCAGCTTTCAAAAGTTTATGATTTCAAATAAATCTGTTGGACTATAACCTGGTGTCGTGTGACTTCTGATTTAATCCATATCATCTGTATTTTTCAGTTCAGGATTTCTAAGTGCTGGTAGCATGTATTATCCTAAATGTACAGCTCATTTATTTCATGTCAACCGAAGCCAAACCTCACCATTCATGGCAAATATTCCATCAGCTTCCTGTTATGGGACTGAACTCATTAACTTATTAACCCTTTTTGGAACATTACATTACAAATTCCTATTCTGCTTCAAATGCATAGTCCTTTATTTTGCAGGTATTCACGGTTATAATGGAAAGGTTTTGATGTTTTGTTTTAATCAGTAGTTATCTAACTGTTGTTTATTTTACTTTCCAAACATTGAAAAGTATTAAATATAAAGGAAAATACGTATTAAAACTAGATGAGAATAAAAGTAAAACACTATCATTAATGACACTGGCTTTGATACATTAAAGCCAGACACTAACTCAAATTTAGGAGCAGTAACAGTTAAGAATTGGTTTCTATCAAGAACATCAATATCTGTTGCACATTTGTTCTGTTACAGTAATGACAGTGCACACAGGACATTAGGGACTGTACATTTGGCAGCATTTATATATATATTAATTCAAATTTCACTAAAGCTATCTCAGTCTGTTACTTAGAAGAAACATATAGACTTTTCATCTGTAAGTCATTTATTTTGATTAAAATAGCTGGGTACAAAATTAAATAAACATATACCTATTCTCCATTACCTAAAGTATAGGCATGAGGAACAAGGTGTTATAGAATGCTTGTACAAGATTTAAGAATACAACAGGAAATCTCAAAACTTTTAATATGAAACACATTCTAGTAGTTATTATTACCTTCATTGAATGGAATCTAGCACTGGATCATCAAATCCCAGAGGGCATTCTAAAATGGATGACAAATCTTGTTTACCATTATCATCACTTTTTATAGAAAGTGTGTCAAAAGGACTTTTCTAGACCAATCTTTAGTTTGCCAATTTTTAAAATTAAGTTGAAGTACAGTTTAAGAATATACGAATCAGGAACAGGCCATTCAGCCCCTTCAGCCAGCTCCACCATTCAATAACATTATGGCTGATCTGACTGCAATGTCATACCAACAATCATGCCAACCCCTGATTACTTTCAACCCTATGTTTGACAAGAGTCTATCTACCATTGGCTTAAAATTATTCAAGAACACTGCTTTCACCATCTTTTCAGGAAGAAAATTCCAAAGACTCATGACATGCAGAGAGAAAAAAAAAACAAATTGCTGATTCCTGAATTGAAGTACAGTCATCCCTAATTCTAGATATTCCCATAAGAGGCTTTACCTGTCAAAGGGCAGAGTTCGAGATTTTGAATAAACCTTTTTGACTATAACCTGGTGTCATGTGACTTTGACCTATAAAAGGAAATGTTCTCTCAATATCTACCCTATCAAGACCCCGCAGGATATTTTATATCAATCAAGTTGTCCCTTACTCTTCTAAACTCAACTGAATACAAGTGTACCCTGCCCACCCTTTCCTCATAAGGCAACCTATCCATTCCTGGTATTACTCTCATAAACTGCTTCCAATATACTTACACCCTCTCACAATTAAAGGTGATCATTACAGTACATAGTATTCCACATGTGGTCTCACCAGTGTCCTGTATAACTTAACTATAGCCTTTATACTTCTGTATTCAGTTCTTCTCATACTGTATCAGGTTCCTTAATTATTTGCTGCAACTATGTACTAACATTTTGCAATTTGTACAGTAGGACATCCAGATGCATCTGCATTTCACAGCTCTGCAGTTTTATGCCATTTAAATAATACGGTTCTTTTTTATTCTATCTGCCACAATTAACTATTTCACACTTTCCATTGCACATCATTGTCCATTCACTTAACCTATCAATATCTTTTTGTAATCTGTTTATGTCCTCATCATAATTTACTTCCATGCCTATCTTTGTGTCATCAGCACATTTGGCAACCATACTTCCTTTTGCTTTAACTAAGACACTGATATAAATTGTAAACCGTTTAGATCATAGCACTATCCCTAGGGTATACTACTCATTCAATCTTGTCAATCTGAAAAAGACCCATTTACACCTACTCTCAGTTTTCTGTTAGCCAGCCAATCTTCTACCAATGCTACCCCATACAGCATGAGTTTTTATTTCTGTAATAAAGTGGTGTGACATCGTATCACGTCTTCGAGAAATCTTAGTACATTACATACATTGGATCCCGTTTATCTGCATCATGCTTTACTACTTCAAAGAACTCCATCAAACTGGTCTAATGTGATTTCTCAATCACAAAACCATGTTGACTCTGCCTGATTACTTTGCACTTATCCAAGTGACATGCAATAACTTCTTCTTTAATGATAACTTCAAACATTTTTCTTATTATGGATGTTAAGTGGCTTGCAGTTCTGTGTCCTGTTTTCTATCTCCCTCTCTTTTTGAATAAAGGAATTATATTCATTATCAGCTTGTAGGCCGAACAATTTACTCAGTACCTGGTGATTGCAATTTTCCTAAGATGACCCTTCCCTTCAATTCCTTCATATGATTTCTATATTAAGGACAGGTACAAAATATGTGCTCAAAGCATCTGCCATTTCCTTATTGTCCATCATTAATTCTCCACTTCAACAATTCTGTAGAATCAATGCTTGCTTTGTTAACTCTTTCTTCTTTAAACATTTTTAGAAGCTCTTACAATCTGTTTTCATATTTCTGGATAGCTGAGTCTCATACTCACTGGATCACTGGATAGCAATGAGCAGCACAAACAAGACTGTTGTCCAGCACTCTCCCTCCCTCCACATTTCCTAACCTAGTCATTTACACCAGAGCTATTTGGATTACTACTGATTTGAAGAAAGCCATTAATGTTTGAATAGAACTGGAACAAAGACAAAATGATGAGAATATTGTATAAAAGGTTAAAATTGAAAAAGCAAAAATAAAGAGATAACTGATTAATGAAAGCATGTGAAATTCCCCTTTATTCTAGAGACTGTCTGTTCTGAAATAAAAGGATTAAAATTCAAACAATTTTACAATAAGGTAATATCAAAATGCATTTAATTGAAATCTTTTGCACTTTTTTAAAGACTGAATATATAATTGCTTGGAGGTCTCGTGACAAGGAAACAGTATTGGTATTCATTTCTGAATAGTTGTGAATACACTACACTAACACAATAAAGTCCAGTATATAGGATAAAGAAATCGCTTGAGGTCTATTTCATTACAAAGAGCAGCAGGGGGGCCAAATACTTCAGATGGTTCGGAAACAGACTAGTGGGGCCCAGGCACACAGACATAAGGACCACAGTTCTTTCTATGGCACTCCACATCAATTATTGGCTTTGTCCCTGAAGCCTTATCACAAATGCCCCACAGGAAAGATCGACAACTAAAGGCAAGAATACTGATACATGTGACCCTCTGAACTACAGTGACATTTACACACTCAACAACCCCGACTGCAAGAATGCTTAGTTACTCACAATTTAATATAAACGTAAAGTAATGTTTAAAACTACTTATCTTTCTCAATCTATTTAACTAATATAGTCCTTTTTAGCAATTTTGTGCTAATATTCACCTCTGAGAAACTTCCAAAAAATGTTTTTTTGAGGTTAATTTGTTTTAAATAACTGGAAAACAATTTTGAATAATTATTTCAGCTTACTTTCTCAATATTTATATTCATCATTTTTGATGGAAATGTTCTGCACCACTTATACCTTTTTCTAATCATATCTCTTTTGTCTGTTCATTTTTGTTAGGTTTCTTACATGCTGTACTCCATTAACTCTCCGAGCAGGCAGGACAATAAACTTGATAAAGTTTACCCTTAAATAGTGCCATTTTATATAACAGAATGATAGAATCAAACATTGCAGAAGAGGACCTTCAGCTCTTTGAACCTTTACCTCTACTTTAACTAATCTACTCTAAATCTAACCAGTCCCATTTTCCAGCACTTGGCCCACAGCTTTGAAAGTTATGACATATCTAGTGCTCATCCAAGTATTTTTTAGGAGTGAAGTTTCCTGCCACAACTATCTTCATAGACATGGTATTCCCATCATCCTATGGGTAAAACCTCAAAAGTTACCTCAAAACACCTTTAAACCTCCTACCTTTCACCTTACAATTATGCCCCCTGTTATTGACTCCAACTCAGAGGAACAGCTGCTTTCTGTACATCCTGTCTAGGTATGCCCCTCATAATCTTAAATAACTTAATTAGGCCCCTTCTCAACCTTCGCTGCTATGAAGAAAACAGCCTGAGCTTATCCAGCCTTTCTTCATAGCTAAAATGTTTCATCCAGGCAAGAACCTGGTAAATCCCCTCTGTACCCCTACACTGAAATCACATTCTTCTGATAGTGTGGTCAGAATCAAAACTATACACTGTATTCTAGCTGGACCATTTATCAGAAATCATAATTCAACTTGGCAATTAGATCTATACTTTCCCACCATTTATATTTGGTTTGCTCTTTCTTTATGACATAGTAGAGATTAACAATTCAATTGCAAATATTAAGGGTATCTACATAACAGAATAATCTATTCAGTACTTTTCTAAATAGCAAAGAATATAAGCAATATAAGCAAGATATCTTCCGACATTAGGGAGTTTACTGAGCTTGCAATTGTTCTAAAATAAGGTGAAAACTTGCACTAAAGTACATGCTACATAGAAGTCTTGGAGTTTATTAGTTTTGCTAGATTATTTCATAATATCTGCTTTTGAAAGTAAATGAAGAAACAAGAACCAGAATAAAGAAAACAAGAGGGGAGACACAGAGAACAAATTAAACATACCGAATTTCTTAAATACTAAGGATATTGTCAATGTTTCAGTATGGTGTGAGGAAGAATTGTGAACTGACAGTGCTCCCATTATAAATCAACTGTTCCATTTCAAAGATTAATTGGCATAATCAAAGTCCAGATTATGAATGATATGCTTGTTTAAAATATAGTTCAGTGTATTTACGTAGAAGGCAACTGTACCTTTGACAGAATATATATTGTGTGCATTACAGGGGTAATGGTAAAACATTATTTGAGCACATACAAAGCAGTACAGCAGTTTTCTGTAATTTTATTTGTGCTGCTCAAAAGTAATCATTTTATGCACAAAAGCTTATTGTATTTGTTTTATCTACTGCCCTTTCTGAATCTAGAATCTGTGTTTTACTGCTGTGTTGTTAAATTAAAAAAAAAAGTGTATCCTTGGGCTAAAAGACTTATTGGCACCCAGAAGTCTGAAGAGTGGAGTTGGAGACTGTGGCTTTTTTCAAGGGCACTTTATCATTGCCTACATTCTCAGAGGAATCGCTGAATGAATAGAGCAGGATCAGAGAAACTGCTACTCCACGCCCATTCCTTTCCACTCTCCTTGGCAAAGCACACAGCTCACTAATTTTAGCTGCACCAGATCCTATTTTTAGGATACTACCGGTTATGAGGCATTTCTTAGCAAAAGAATAAAAATACAAAAGGGGGAGAACTCCCATTCTCATAATTTAAAACAAGCCTACGATCTGTTAACTCCAGGCACTTCATCTGCTTCCAATCTTAGAAAAATAAAGACTATTCAGAGTTCAGAGATTTAAAAATAAACTTGCCCTCTGGCAGGTTGGCCAAAAATACTGAAAACGACAAGCTTGTACTGTGTGAAATAGCAACTAGAAAACAAAGAACTGACTCTACTTGGGCAACGCAGAAAACTCTAAGATGCAAGATATAATTATAAGTTGTTTAAAATATTCTTGCATGCTTGATTTCTGATGTAGGAAGATTTTTTTTTCTCACTGGAGGTTTCAATTCTCTTAAATCTTTATGTATTGTACATTTGAGAGAAACGTAGTGCCCAATTATTTTAAACATAAATGTTGAAAGTATCTGATAGCCATTTTTGCGAAGGTTGATTGTATGATGTTTTTTATTTTAACTCTAGCTGAGGAAAATTAAACCCAAGATGAGCACTTACTCCAAAACAAAATATCTCCTAAATCTCTTAGTGTAATAGCCAAGAAATATGTAATACTAATGACTGAAGATAAACCTCCTTAGTCACACAAAAGCTGATTCAATGCATAATCCTGCTTAATTCATTTCCACTCAAATTGTAGAAAAGAACATCATCTTTGAACATGATGAATATGTTGCATCCAGAAGTGTCTACATCAGTAAAACGTTAACACTTAACCTCTCCTAACCAAAACTAAGCAATTAGTTATGATCTGAAGGGTAGCATATATTGTAGATATTGTGGAATTTATGAAATTGCATTTATTTTCAAGAAGAAATTACACAAAAATAATGATGAATTAACATCTAAATTGATTATTTTACTCTTAACAAACGGCAATTGGTTGCTGTGCACTAGATGGCTCCAGTACACTTTATAAAGATATCGAACAGCGTATTGATGCTGTTCAAAAGGCTCAATTTTTTAATTATGCAAGTCTGTTTTTAAACCTTTACAAATCCATCCCCTTTGTCTTCTATTACAAATAACGTAGCTCCTTTTCCTATATACACACATCGCATAACTAGAGCTGAACAATTGATATAATTCTGCTTTTTTTTAAACAGTCTCTTTACCAATTCTTAGTGCCATACTAATATATATAGATAGATCGATAGATTAGATAGATATTTCTACATATATATATCATTTTAAAACTACAAAGAGAAATTTGTACTGTGTCTATGTTATTGCCAAATTATGAAATAGAGCTGTGAATGATCTCTCTGCCCTTTTTCCTAATAGTTTTAAATTCTTTCCTTTTAAATACTTATCCTTAGAAATAATCTTGTCATCTCTGTTTCAAAGAACGTACAGTGAAACATTCCATGTCCTAGTGACCTTGGAACAAATTACAGAATCATAGAAATTTCAGCACCTGAAGGAGGCCAATTGATTCATTATACAGTGCTATTGTGAGCTCTACACTGGAGCTTTTCAGTAAAATTTAAATTCTCTGCTTTGCTATCATACTCTTGGATGTTTTTCCCCTAGATATCCATACCATTTAACGATCATGCTGTGATTGAATGGTGCAACATCATTTGTTATAATATATAAAATGATCTAACAAATCTTTGCATTAAAAGATTTCCTTCAATATCCTCTTCCAATACATTCAGTATTAGTATATCATAGTGTATATTTAATGGCTGCTAAATCACTTGTGGTTTTAATAATTTTCATTAATATGTTCAAAGTCTCTTAACACTTTCATGACATCTTCCTTAACTCTCTGTTTTCGTAGATACAGTTGCACATCTCTCATGTGTGTATTCTCTTAGCTCTGGTATCATTCGAATCATTCTACTTAGTGCAATGTTTTGCTTCAATAGTTACTTTAGAATTGATTACTTGAAATTCTCTATGATAGTGTTGTTCAGATTCATCATTACCTTTTAATGTGCATTTTCAACATATGTAACCCCACTTGCCATTTTTATGGTTAAGAATATTGAGAATTGGAGTTTTTACCATGTCTATTATTCCTACAGTACCTTACAGGCTCATAAAAAGTGACTTAAGAATTCAATAGACCCAACTTTTGGTTGATTGCTTACATTCATTTTGCACCCTTTCTAACTGTCTGACAGTACATGCACTACAGTCAACAATCTTATTTACTGTATAGCTGTCTTAATCTTCCAGTACTTCCAAAAATAAATGAAAAATTCCAGTGTCAAAATAGTCACAACAGGTCTTTCAGATTATTTTGACTTTTGAGACAATGACTTAAATTCAAACACTTTAGAACTGTGTATTTTTAATAAACAAAGCTGAAAGTCGCTGGGGAAAAGAAGTTTAGAGCTCTAACAGGCATTAACAGGCTACCCCAGTAGCAAGCCATTAGCATTTTGACCTTTACAAATAATTAACAGAGATTTCTTTAATCTCATTCAGAAGTTCTTACCAGATGACTGAGTTGGACCACGATATAAGGCAAACCACTGGGCTGCTAGCTTTGACTGGTATTATACAGGCTGAGAATCAGGATGATGGGATTGTTGGTTTTCTCTCAGTTCTAAATACTATTCATTTGGCATATCATGTATGAGCAACCTGTATTTTCTGTAACACAATCAATCTTCAAGTACTTAAAAGAAAATCATTCTCATGTTCACACAAAGTTAAGCTGTGGTATTCTCCATATAGAAACTTATTTTCAGGATTATCATTTACTGTGTACATTTCCTGTTTAAAACGACTTTACTGATCATCTTCAATTCATGGTTTGCAGGGGTATGAATAAAATTAAAAATGCAGTTTAATACTATATACAGTGCAATGTTCCAGCACTAAGTAGCATCCCCCACCCACTTATGCTTTGAGAAAAGATTATGTTCTTCATAAATGGTGGTTTTTACATTTAGTCATGAATAACATTAAGTACTGTACATTCTGATCTTAAATAACAGCCTAAACCAACAACTATAAACAGGAGCTTCATTGATATCAGTACCTTTGTTTTGTAATCAGGAGACACATGGGAGTAATGCCATTCTGAACAATATTCAAAGGTTCTCAAGAGCAAGCATTTATGAATGTAATTATACATGAAAATCGGGGAATTGCAAGTGCATCATTTCAGATGATGCTAAAAGGCAAAATCAAACAGTTATGATCGACTACCATTAGAGTATCTTGTTGCCCTTACTGTAAATCGCAGATTAGTTTAAAATTTGTACACGATGTAACATTACTACATTTATTCATAAGTATAAGGATTAGCTTCTTGAAAATGCTTAAGCTTTAATATGCATTTTAACTGGCTATGTTTCCAGATGGATTAATAGATAAGAATTTCTATCTCTTATACTATAAAATTGGAGCAGTTGTCCTGCTAATCTGTCAGAACTGACATTCTGACTACAAGCAGAGTAAGTGTGTAGTTCCATCTTTTCACATGAAGTCTGTGAATTTCAGGTCTATTGACTTGTCTGATCATTTATTTCACTAACTAAAAGTTACTCAGGATACTATTTTAAAAGCTCAATCTTACATGTTAATCACATATTAATTGAAGTTTGAAATAAATATTTTAATCACATAGTACTGCAGTAAGGTCAGTTGGGAATCAATCAATCAGTCTTATTGCTTGCATATATAAGTGTCCATGACACTTGTTCATTTGTGGGTCTATATCTATGTTTAGGTAGAAGTGGGGGAGGAGCAAGGTGAGTGGTCAACACACTGATTGATTTTTTGCTCTATGCATATGATGCTAACCTGTGTAATTGTGCTCAGTATCATAGAATGTTACGCACTGCTGAATCCTGACTGCAAGTTTAATTTAAATACGTAAATGGCAAGAATATCAATGTTTTACATAGCAAGACTTACTTATCACTGTTCATTCACTGATGTTATTTTTAACTACAAGATGATGTGTTTTTGATTCCTTGCAGTAATTTTGCAAATCGTTTTAAGTAGCTTGGTGTATGAGATATTGTCGACATTCTGATTCTGTTAATGCAATCAACGTTTTTTAGTTTACATGACCATGATGATTCTAATTTACTATTGGAATAGTTAGACAGTCTGTCACTTTGCTGTTATTTTAACAAAATTACTGCTCTCCCTATTTGGAATTTTGTAAAGAATCAAGAGAAAAGGGAGTGGTGGAATGGCTCCAATGGTTATGCAATTTAAGGATGTCCTTGATATCTTCAACAAATAATCATCTAACAGTAAAGTTTTAAAGGTTGACAATAAAGTAGGAGACATAGCACATATTTAGAACAAACTCTAACTAAATTAACTTTAAGAAGGTAATATTTTATTGTAAATACTACTATATTACTATCTATGCATGAGCAACTCGATACTGAGAAAACCAAAGTCATCATCTCCAGGCCCCAGTAATAATGTGAAATTTACATTTTGCCTTTTCTCATAAACTTAGAACATTACTTGGTACTTGACAGGTGACTAAATATTTAAAAAACAATACTGCCATAGAGCAGCCAAAATGTACAGCAAATTACCTCAAATAACTAGGAAGAATAGAATTATCAGAACTGTTTTAGTTATTGTTTGAGGGATAAATGTTGGCATGGATGTCAGGAAAATACTTGGTCTTTTTGAAAATAATAGGAAGATCAAAGTTTGCAACAAAAACTTCCAGCTCAGCGAACAGATGCAACAAAAACTTCCAGCTCGGCGAACAGAACCACAACAATAATAGGAAGAGAATTTCCATGTGCATCCAGGTACAGACATAGCCTTGACTGTGCATCTCATTTGAACGATGGCACCTTTACTTTTCTTGTCATTAATTCAATTCCCTTACACTCATTCTTAACCTAATTGTTTGCAACTTAATCTTAATGCTTGACATTAAGGTATCAGATTCCCTATATTCTGTCACAAAGACAATTTAGTTCTACTGGTGCACCAAGCCTGCCTGTTTAACCCCTACCTCAACACCAGCAATACTGAAACCCTTAATACTTTCACCACCTCCAACCGAATTCTAACATTCTTCCTGCTGGTCTTCAATGTACTATTCTCTGATAATAACATGTCCAAAACTTTGCTATCTACATGCTATCCCACATTAAACTCTGCTTTTTACATATACCTAAATTCTATACCAGCCCCTCCATGTATCAAATATATATTCTTGCCCAATTAATCTTTTTACATAATTCTCCAAGAATCCCATTTTATAAACCATGATCCTATGATCATTACCTGTCACATTGTGTTTTCCTGAAAACGTTCAATCCTTGACATTGGCTTTTGTCACCTTGACTTGGTAGGAAAGCCTTCAGCGTACAAGATCTAGAATTCCCTTTCTAACCCCTTCAGTCTCTTCAAACATTTTTCTCTTTAACAAAATTTGGCTAGCTTCCTGTCCCTTTGTGAATGTTCTTTATGTGTATTTTTGAAGTTGCTTGAGAACTATTTTATTATTAATATCAGAGAAAGTGAACTCACCTCTAAGTTAGAAGGACACGGGTTTAAGACCCACCCCTAGGATTTCAGACATCATCTAAATTGACACTTCAGCACAGAGATGAGGGAATGCTGCATTAGTAAAGGTGCCATCGTTCAAATGAGATGCACAGTCAAGGCTATGTCTGTATGTGGATGCACATGGAAATTCTCTTCCTATTATTTTCAAAAAGAGCAAGTATTTTCCTGACATCCATGCCAACATTTATCCCTCAAACAATAACTAGAACAGTTCTGATAATTCTATTCTTCCTTGTTATTTGAGGTAATTTGCTGTACATTTTGGCTGCTCTATGACAATATTGTTTTTTTAAATATTTAGTCACCTGTCAAGTACCAAGTAATGTTCTAAGTTTATGAGAAAAGGCAAAATGTGAATTTCACTCATTTCTACTCAAATAAATGCCATTTTTTAATTTAAGTACTCTGGAAAGCTGCATCCCCTAAATGTCACATTTCTAAACTTCAGTGTGGGAATTGGTACAAAGTGGCATTTTTGTGACTGTAAGGTTCCCCAGAGTACAAACTTTTTCAATCTGTCTAAACATGCCTGAGAAGCTTCCATGGGGCTATGCACCATTGTAGCCACACCACTAATTATCAAGCAAAGACATGCTAATTACATAGAGCATCAGCTAGTGTAAAGACCCGCTTTCAACACCCACACAACTGCAGAGCTATTTCCTCCAGGCATGAAACTATGCTGTCTTTGGCTGTGAACCTGAAGAAGCCTGTTTTACAAGAAAACTGCACTCAAATCAGTTAAAGAATAAAGATCTATTTCTTACAGTTTAAAAAAAGAAAACTTCATAAACAGCATCACTCTATTAATGCAGCAGTGAATTGAATTTTGTTGTTAATTACTGAAACTTCTTTTATTACTTGTGTGAGCACTTTAGCAAACAGTCTGTTCAGCTGTATCTACTAGCAATCCTAATATTATTGTATAGATGAAAATAAGTAAAATGAAGCAAACAAAGCCTGGAACATGAAACTAAGAACTGAAACTTATGGCATTTTGTTGCCAGGCAATCAATATCTGAATGTGGAAGAAGGTTCTGGTTGAATAGTTCCGGATGAAATTGATATAATCCAAAAGGCTAACTAATCTTTCTCCTTCAGATACTGTTTCATATTTTATGCTTTTTCTGTTCTCACAAAGAGAATGTGATATTTATTATATCATTTTAGGAAACTATGTTCAAAAGAATTCAAATAAAGCATTATAGCCATAGTCTTCTCTAAGTGATGAACATTATGATGAGGTATTCAACAGGAAAAGCATCGCAATCTTCTCTACAGCCTGAAATACTTTGACATGAAGCAAAATTATGTCTTGTTGCTTTCAGGAGCTCCCAAGTGCATAAACAGAGTTCAAAAATACTGAAAAAATAATGCTGGAATTTATATAGGGGTATATTTTACCTTCCATTCTTAGTAGAGCAACAAAGCAGTTTCCATTTTGCTGTGACACTAAAGGTGGTGTATAAAAGAGATCAATGCAGGATCAATTCAGTCTGTATATCCCAAAAATTGAACTCTCATCTTAAGTGGTAACCTTAGAATTGAAATGGATCTCTCAATTGTCAATGAGGTTTTTGTTGGTTCATGTCCTAATGAGTAGACTTGAGTAAGGCTGGTAAAGGATATATCTTAATAATGCTACAAATTTTAGTCCGCCTTGGAAATAATATTAACATCATTTGCTTGTCTCTGAGTGAATGAAACTGTTTTGTTTAACGTGTGATAATATGATTATGTAGCACACAAATGAAACCCATCAAACTTAGATCAGATTTTAGAGGCAGTGATATGATTTGGTGCTCCAAATTCAAAAATAACATGGGGGCAATTAATTATGAGTTTAATGTGTGACTGGACCATATAAGATAAATTTGCAAATCTGAACACGTTGCTTCCATACCAATTTTTGCGATTGAACAACTTTTGAATTACATTGAATCAACTTCATACTTAACAGTTCTATCCACAGATCTAATTCCTTCGTCAACTTTAGAAAGTCTTTTGCTACATTTTGTCACATAAGATTTTTAATTCAACTGATTAAGAAATATCTCAGGATGAATCCTACCTCAACAATATCTGAATTTGTTCGACTCTCATGCGGTTCATTGTACTCTGTGTATTTCAACAATACTTTGTCCATATCGGTGCTGGCATACTGGAACAGTTTATTAGTGCTGTTGAAGATGATCAGAGCAATCTCACAGTCGCATAGTACACTTAGCTCATAAGCCTTCTTCATTAACCCAAACTTCCTCTTGGTAAATGTCACCTGCAGAAGACATAAAAAGCAGATGAAGTCTGAGAACATACATGTTCAAAGTTATCATAATTATAGGTTCTCAAACCACTATATATACATAACTAGGCAATTCCAGAAAGCTAGCACTATTTTGTACTAGTTAAATACATCCTAGAAAAAGCTAGTCCATTGTTGAACAATGATTGAAAATCACATACAACAGCTGTGATGCTGAATGTTGTTTCTGCGTATCCTTATACTTTTACACTCAGATCTGTTACAGACAATATTCTTGAACCATAGGCCTAATTTTCTTTTAATCAGGATATTATTTTTCCTTACAGTTGACTGAGCAATAATCTATTTAGGCATGAAGTTAGAATTAACTGGATGCTAAAACAGCCCTCAAATCTCCAAAATAGCTTTTACATCTTGTGCGTATACTAGACAAACAAACCAGAATCTGATTTGGTAAGGACATCAGCCAGTCACAGTGCAGGTCAAATTAAATCATGATGACAAACAGCATGTAATGAGCACTGTCACTTTGGAGCTCAACACTTGGAGCCAAAGAATGGTGACAGCACGGAAGGAGCCCACTCTCAACCTATTGTACTCATGCCGACTCTCCATAGAACAAAACAACCAGCTCCATATCCCAGCTTTTCTTATTAGCCATGAATTTTCTTTTCTATTCAGATAAATATCTAGTTCTCTTTAGAAAGCTACAACTGAATTCATATGTATTCTAGATCATTACCACTTGATGCATTTTTTTTCCATGTGTTGCCATTTCATTTTTTTGCTGATCATTTTAAAGTGTTGTCTCTCGTTCTCAATCCCTCCACCAATAATGATTGGTTCTCCCCATCTAATCTGTCATGACTGCCTCTCATGATTTTGAATGCCTGTTAAATCCTTTCTCCAAGGAGAGCAACTCCAGCTTCTATTAGTGGCAGATGGAATTCAATTTGGATAAATGTGAGGTGATGCGCTTGAACAGGACAAACAAGGCAATAGAATATGTGATGAACTGCAGGACCCTGTGAATCACTAAGGATCAGAGGGACCTTGGTCTGCATGTACACCAATCTGTATCAGGACAGGTGGTTAAGAAGGCAAATGGTATACTTGTTTTTATTAACCAGGGCATTGAGTTTAACAGCAGGGAGGTTACATTAGAACTGTATAAAATGTTGATTAGGCTACAGTTAGAGTATTGTGTGTAGTTCTGGAATCCATTTTATAGGAGGGATGCCATAACACTGGTGTGGATGCACAGGAGATTAACCAGGATGTTGCCTGGGCTAGAGAATTTGAGTTATGAAGAGAGAACGGATAGACTAGGGTTCTTTTCCTTGGAGCAGAGGAGACTGATGGCAGGCATCATTGAGATTTATAAACTTATGAGAGACAGGTTAGACAGGAAGTAACTTTCCCCCTTGGTGGAGGGACAAATGGCCAGGGAGCACAGATTTCAGGTAAGGAGAAAGAAGGTTTAACGGGGAAGTGAGGAAAAACCTTTTTATTAAGAGGGTGGTAGGAATCTGGAGCTCACTGCCTGCAATGATGGCAAGAGGCAAAAACCCTCGTAACAATAAGAAGTATTTAGATCTGCACTTGTGAATTCAGTGAATACACAACTATCGGCCAATTGCTACGAAATGGGAATAGAATAGTTTGATGATCATTTTTGACTGACATAGGCATGATGGGCTGAAGGGCCTTTTTCTGTGTCGTAGCTCTCCAAGTCTCTAATGAGCTGGTAATGGGTCTATCCACTGGTTGACAGTGTGTATCAACCCTCCCACGGTTATTTAGTCTCCACACTGCATTCCCAACCCACCACAACAAATTTTAACATCATTCCATCATTTATCCAGTTGGGGTTGGGCCCACTGGAAGCAGTAGCACAACTGGTACAGCAAGTGGGTAGATTGCTAGTGGAGCATGGAACAGCTCCAGTGAGGTGTCTTGAGGTAGTACATCAATTTGGGCACGGGCTGCCCAAGGGAAGGGAATCAAACAAGATTGCAGTCATACTTGCCAGAGTTTCCTGGCAGGTTGCTCACATAACGGCACACTCACTTACCACTAGTTGAATACCAAAAGGAGTGACAGGATGCCTTCAAGTGATGACTTAATGTTCTCAATTGACTTCCAGGTAAGAAGGCTATTTTTTGTAGGGAGTCATGAAGGCAAGTTCCCACCATATCTGTTTTGGAAGCTATTCAATTTAGGTCTCATTGAATGAGACAGTGCACAATATTTAATGAATTTAATCCAATTAACTTGGCCTTTGTTAACTTAAAAGAGCATACTTTGTAAACAGGTGACTTCTAGGACAATATAAATGAACTTCAAAGAATATCTGAAAATTCCTGCCTGCAGTATAGATTGTATTCATTATCATTTATTCTTAACAAAAGTAATTGACTATCATCCAGCATATATTAGTCAGTAACTTGAAAAATAGTGATAAAAAAAATTAATCTTCAGGAAATAAACCAGATTTTTGGAAAAGTAAACAGTGGATTTTACTGTTTACATTGTAAATAACGTGACAGGGAAGGGAAATAAAAAAGGAAAAGCAATTAACTAAACTTTCATGAATCTGGATATTATTTTAATTTTCCTGTGCTTTTTTGAATGGTTATCAAAAGTTACAGGCACATGATGTAGAAGCACTACTTTGCACTACTTGAATCAATAAATGTTATAGCTACTACAGACTGTAAACACTTTTTTCAAAAATGATAAATCATTAAAGAACCTTTGAATTACAAGTGTTTACACATTCTCATTTGACTAAATCTATTCTTTGTCTACAGAAAAAAATGATTAAAATAAAAAGATGAGCGCATCAGAATTCTAAAGTTAATATTCCTGTAATGTTACAACTCAGCAGAAAACATTTGCTTACATTTGTAAACCTCCAATTAATTGACAGAAATTAACTTAAGCCTGTTCTGTTTTCTGTTACTTGCACTTTCTTTCGGATAGGAGTTGGCTAATCAGCAGAACAAGCTATCAAACCACTCTTTAATTAGGTGCACAATGACATTAAGTGACGGATAGATGGATACAACATGGTATGCCCATGATGACTGTCTATGCATTTGAGCCATATGGTGCTATAATGAGTTTCAGCAGTTAAGAGATATTTCCCGGATCAAAAAGTCTTATTATTGTAATGTAGTAAATAATAAATAAATAAATAACTTTGTCTAAAATATCATAATTATTAATAATTTTCTGGACTACTTTTCAACAAGGAAGGAGGAGTAATTACTGGACTGAACCAATTTTAATTACTCAACGCAGTTTCCATTATTGTCTCTGATAGTAAGATAAAGAAAAAAAAAAACAAGGAATGAGAAATGGCTTATCAAGTTAATACATAGATAACTCATTGGTAAGGCTTCAATCCATCCATTTTATCTCCTGAGACAAAATGTCTTTTTGAATTTTCATGAGTTATTTTAGTGGTAAAAATGACCTATCAATTTTTGACTTTCTGGAAGTTTCACCTAATTAGGATGGAAGACTCACCTTCTGATTATTCAGCTTGTAAATAAAGCCAAACGTGAATAAACCAAGGAACTGGATTACAGGCAACTGCTTTTGAGCAGAGACAGGGAAAAAGAATAATGAATTTGTCAAAGCAGATTTGAAAGTTTTGTTTCCTCTCCCCTACCTTTTGCTTAGCCTCTTTAAAGACACGGCCCAATGAAAAGTACATTGGAGAAACATTGATTCATTGAGAACTTCAATATATCTGCAAATTTCACTCCAGTGTAGGATACAAGTCATTTATTAAACAACCCTGGTCCTAGGTTAAGGCCAGAAGTCTCAGGGACTTTAAGTGTTTTAAACTGCATATTCTTGATCTTTTTTAAGACTAGACATGCTCCTCTTTTTTAAACTTTATATCTGTGCTTGTTTGTCTATTTGATGTTCTGTATTATTATTTTTCTTGATGTTGGCAAGTAATAAAATTACTTTTTCTTTTACTCAAGAAAACCCCTCTAGGATAGTCCTTCTTGGAATCAAACTGTAACAGAGAATAATGCAAACTTGAAGTACTGATTTTGATTCACAGACTGACTTGCAAATCTTTCCCCACTGGGACTGCTCGGACCTAACCTTCTTCCTTGCAAACTGCAATACCACTTCCAAACTTCATTTAAGTTTTAAAGTCCTTAAATGTGTTGTTGTTTTCCAAACTCATGCTCCCCTTTCCTAGAATTCTGTGTTTCAACTCCTTCATTCAGATTTCTGCCACAGTACCAAAATGGCTATCACCAAGTCATAACTGACATCCCATGTGATTATACTATAGGCTAACTCGCCTTTCTCAAACTCTCTATGATTTTGACAAAAGTTTACATAACCTTCCTCCAATGCCTCTCCTCATCATCCTGCTGAGTATGGATGAACTCACCTGGGTCAATATTTAGCCTTTTGATCATAATTGCGAATGACTTCACCAGATTCTCTCTGCATTCCAACATCATTATTTCTGCTATTCTAAAGAATTTCTCTTTATCCACTACCATAACCCATTCTCATTTACACACATTCTTCTGCCATTATTCAAAAACAATCACAGTTTCAAACGTGTACTGATGACAGCCAGCTCTGCTTCATCAGCACCTTTCCCAAATCCGTATCATCATTAAATTGTCAAAATTTCTGTCCAAAATATAGAAAGTTGTGCTTCTGTGAAGGGCTTTGTGATGTTCATTTCATTAAAAACATGATACAAGTTGTTGTTGCTGCAAACTACCAGATATAGCTTTTATTCTGAACCATACCTTAGCTGTGTTCATCTTAACTTTGTAAACAGCAAAAGTTTGTTATATAGAGAAAATATTTACACGCAACTTCAGTTTATCACAAGGACCATTACTAACTCTGAACTACTTCTTTTGTTGAATGGTTCTAAGACCTACTAATTCTATACTGAAATGTGCTATTCATCAGTGAGGACTAGATTAGATCTTGGGTTTTGTGATTTTTACAAAAAAAATTGAATAGCTCTACATATACTAACCAAGCTCATCACTGCATTGGGATCCTGGTAGATTGCTGGCAGAACACTAAGTTCCATCCTCTGGCATAAGCTGCCAGAGGTATTCTTAGAACAACTTGCCATTCACAAGATAGCTATCAAAAGAGCAGCAACCTTGGACACCCGTGCCATATTTAAAAGACCACTGCACAACTGTATGAGCACCTGAAACAGTCTTGCTCGGTCAAGGATGGAACCTGAACACGTATCTGACAAAGGCAAGATGGTGCTGCAATTCTCAGACAGGATCTATTTGAGGTTCTACTTAGAGTCATACTTGAGAAGATAATGAAAAAAAAAGGGGCATCCTGGAGGACACGCTGTCCATGCTGTGTAATCACTCCCTCAAAACACTTCAGAAGTGTACCAAATTATGAGAGGCATGCCTAGTATAGATGGTCAGAGTCTTTCTCCAGGATAGAAGTGTCAATTACTAGGGGGATATAGGTTTAAAGTAAAAAGGGACTGAGTTTGAAGGAGATGTTGTCAGTCTTTTTTCACACAGATGGTGGTCAGTGCCTGGAATGCGCAGGCAGATATACTAGCAATGTTTAATAGGCATCTTGACAGACATACGAATAGGCAGGAAATAGGGGAGACAGACCACAAAGAAGCAACAAGTTTTTAGTTTAGAAAAGCATCATATGTTGATGTAGTTGTGGTGGGCTAAATGGCCTGTCTTGTACTGTTTCTTTGTTCTAACCATCCATCCTTCTTTATGAGGAGTCAGGGTAATGTCACAAGACACCCAGCTTGAGAAGGAACCACACAGAGGCATCTCAGAATACTCTATCTCCTCTAACTCTTGGAAATTCAAGCTGAGGAGGGTACACTTGCCTTCCAAGCTGACCCTCAGAATGATTCTGGATTAGTGATGCTGGAAGAGCACAGCAGTTCAGGCAGCATCCGAGGAGCAGTAAAATCGACGTTTCGGGCAAAAGCCCTTAGCCCTCAGAATGATTGGGCCATCCAGAATCCCCACACCCAGGTTTGTCTCATTAAACCTCTGGCCTCCAGTGCTAAAAAGAGTTCCTCCACCCTAACTGTAGAACCAGAGACTGCACTAAGATTTCATGAGAAAGAGAGAAAGTAAACAACCAATTGAGTGCACTTTGATGCACTGTACATGAATTGTCACATTTGACTATATTTCATTGTTTTGTCTCTACATCTGTTTGTTAGAGTCTGTGAAGCCCTGACGCCAATCTTCACATGTAGACAGGATGGACTGTGGATTGATGTGTATTGAGAGGTTGCTGCAGTACTTGAAAGTGAAATGAACTAATGCACAGATAGGGCATTCCTGCTGACTCCATTGTCACACATCTTATCACATTCCTATTCCTTCTCTGCCTTGTGTGCAAAAGTGCAAGTGTGAACGATATTTTCAATGATGTCTGGAAATGAAGGTTTCCAGCAAACAAGGAGCCAATGCATTAGGACATTCAAGGATTAGGAACTTTGCTGGATTGCATCCTGTTCTCACATACATGTGTAATCTTGATTTCCTTTAAAGGGCCTCACATCAGTGGTTCCTGCAGACCCCTCCCTCACAGATTAAATCACTTACCCTGCTCACTTTGGGTGTGGGTGCAGCCATTTTCTTTTCCTGTTGCATACTTTGGATTTCCAGGACAATGAAGCATGACGTGAGTGCTCTTCGGCAAGTGGCTTCCAGCACCTGTCTCTACACATTGCTGAGGCCCCAAACATCCAGACCTTTCCGGTATTCCTGCCTGTAAACTCCATGGATTAAACACTTCCCTGAAGCCCGACCCAACCTGTCGACACAAGCCTACACCTGCTTATATGTCGCATCAGCATGCTGCGTATGAATACACTAACCATCTTGCAGCCAGGGTACTCCTTAAATGGCCGAACCTTCTTTTGCATAAGCCACTTCCAATCAATGCTCTATTGTCTTCACCCTGACCCACACAGCTTCCATCACCCAATCCCAAAGAATAGGTTCCTGAATTGCCTTCTCTGGAATCCGCCCCCACCTCGCCATGCCTTATTCCGAGCCTTCAATCAAACTTTGTTTCTGTGGATGGAGTAAATGAATTGATAACGGTCCACCCTGAGTGGCCAGACCTCTGACCACATGGACCCTTCCCCCTGGACTGATTGCTATGGAGCCATCGGACTGACTGTGACCTACTTCGCGATCTCAGAGGACTCCCAAACAAGAACATGGGAAGACTTCTACATGTAGGTTGCAATCCCTCACTTACGGGCTGAGCAGCCCAGAAACGCTCCATGATTCAATCTGACAGCCTGGCACCTGTGCCTGCACAAAAATGTATCCTTGCAGCAGTCTCTCAATGCTATTCGCTGCTGCACCCTGCAATGCAACTCTGAGCATTGTGAATGGTCTGCGTATATATCAGAGAGGTGCCACAATGGTTGAGAGTGATCGGCAAATATCAGATGCCAATGTCTGTGAACAAGCAGTGCATGCAGCTGGTGCCCACGGATCATACTCAGAGATGCTATTTTGTGCTGACAAACATGGCAGCTGGATGGAGCTAGCAGCAAGCTCATGCTTCCAGGTACTGGCTCTGACTTCCATGCTGAGAAGACTCGACGTTTAGCTTGTTTGGCATGTTTGGTAAGATAGGAAGCCGGCTATTAATGAGATGAGTTGCAGTATTAACAAGGCATTTAGCAAGCTATAATTCACCTTATTTAGCAACTTGCCACTGCCAGACAAGAAATTTACTTCACCACTTGGCAAAAACAGAAAAGATGGAGCAAGAGGCCCCTGATGTCACGATAACCCTCACTGGACTTCTTGTCTAAATCTACCACAAATCTCACTGCAGCCTATGTCACTCAGATCCTTATCCGATTCCATCCTTTAAATATGTTTTTCTCCTCACAAGATGCTGCCTAAGCAATTGAGTGTTTCCAGGTTGCCCATTTTGATTTGAGAATCGCAGCATCGGTAATAAGTTGCTTTTGCAGTAACATTCAGCTTGTTCTCAACAGACTCTTTACAGTAATTTATTTAGAGTCATAGGCATGTACAGCACCAAAACAGACCCTTCACTCCCTGCCAACCAGATATCCTAACCTAATCTAGTCCCATTTGCCAGTACTTGGCCCATATCCATCTAAACTTTTCCTATTCATATACCCATCCAGATGCCTTTTAAATGCTGTAGTTGTACCAACCTCCACCATTTCCTCTGTCAAGTCATTCCATACACGTACCACCCTCTGCGTGAAGAAGTTGCCCCTGAGGTCTCTTTTATATCTTTCCCCTCTCACCCTGAACCTATGCCCTCTAGTTCTAGATTCCCCCACCCCAGGCAAAATACCTTGTCTAATTATCCTATTCATGCCCCTCATGATTTTATAAATCCCTATAAGGTCATCCCTGTCTCCAAAGCTCCAGGGAAAACAACCCCAGCCTCTCTCTGTATGCTCCATCTGTGGAAATATCCTTGCAAATCTTTTCTGAACCCTTTCAAGTTTCACAACATCCAATATGAGGGAGACCAGAATTGCATGCAATATTCGAAAGTGACCTAACCAATGTTCTGTACAGCTGCTACATAACCTTCCAACTTCTATATTCAATACTCAGACCAATGACGGAAAGCATACCAGACGCCTTCTTCACTATCCTATTTACTTGTGGCTCTACTTTTAAAGAACTATGAACCTGCACTCCAAGGTCTCTTTGTTCAGCAACACTCCTCAGGGCATTAACATTAAGTGTATAAGTGCTACTCTGATTTGCTTTTCCAAAATATAGCACCTCACATTTATCTAAATTAAACTCCATCTGCCATTCCTCACCCAACTTCTGGGGAGAGCTTTGTTGGAGTTAGGGTAGTAAAGAAAAATACACAGAACAAGCAATGCCTTAGTGCAGATGGTTTGCTGTTTATAATTACAACAGTATTACTGGTATCTCCAGAATGTTTTGTCCCGAGACTGAGAAAGCAAGACTGAGTGAAATGAGCTTCTTTAGGGGAAAGCATAACCAGAAATTTTTAAAATTACATTATCAAGAGGTATGCATAAATTTTTATTCAAGGAAGCAATAAATTAGGTTGCTTATTACAATAACTTTATAAATGAACAGTTTCGCTCAAATTTCATTACTTGACTTGCAATCTATTTTCAGTTCACACTTTTGCTTACACTACATTATTCTGCACTAAATTAGCAACCAAAACCAAATAAAATAAAATATTGCTGCCTACTGTACAGAACCCTTTGTTACTGTATTAAAAAAACAGTTGTGACTGAGCAGTTGTAGGTTTTTTTAAACCGCAAACCAGTGCTAAATCAAATAAGCTGTGTGTCTAACAACCCATAAATACTGAAATAGCACTACCCTGATGAATTATTGCACCTTAAACATTTTAATAATACATAAATAAATAATCCATTCAAGTTGCATTTGAAGAAAGAAGCTATACATTTCTGCAAAAAACATCTTTTCAGACAAAAATGAAATATATGATGATAATTCTTATCCTAAGTTCGTATTTTACAATGAACCAAAAAAAGGTCTTTAAGCTTCAGCAAATTTTTAAATTGATTACACTGAAGTCTTTATTTTAACTATGGACTTGGGAGAGAATCACTAAATGGAAGAGAATCACAAAAAAAAAATCAGACTAGCCAAAGTAGAATACTGTACTCGTACACACCTCCCTCCAACCAATTCCAGACTGGCAGTGTCGACAGCCTGAAAGCAGGCTCCCTGTGTATCCTTTTAGTGCAGGAACACTATGTCATGTGGAAGATAGGGCTGAGCAGAAAACAATAAAATATAAAGGCAACATTTCTGAATTGGGAACTCACAAATGGATAGAAATATATTCCTATCAGCTCTAATAATTCATTTCCTTTACATAGAGCCTGGAAACTGAGCACATCCCAGGAGAATCATTTATTCATTCCACCTCCTTGTAAATCCACCAAAAAGCAATTGCTATTCTATTCTGTGACAATACTTAACAATCTACAAAGTTAATGAAAGTACAGCAACAATTTGTAATCAACTGGATGTTTTAACAGAGTAAAATGTTACAATACCCTTCAATGGAAGGTAAGAAGGGATAGACAGTGAATCAAAAAAGATTATAAGGGGTGATCAAAGCTTGGTGGAAGAAGAGTAAGTTAGCTCCAAAAGGTGGAGCAGGGCAGGTCAAGATGCAATAATATTTATGCGGGTAATTTCAGCATCTAAGGCCTGAATAGCTGAAATCACTATGACGTCAGTAAAGTATACGAGTGAGGAAGTGAAATCTTCATATTATTACGACTTTAAATTTCAAAAATATCCAGCAATAAAAATATAAACTTTGTTTTTCAAATGAATAGGTAAGCTATTTGAACAATTTCTGCTGCATAACACTGAAATGAAATACTTACACACAGGTCTGTCATGATGGTTGGAGCAATTTGAGGTGATAAATTAAGTGCATAACTCAAGTAGCAAATTGCACAGTGTTAAAGAACGCTGATTTTTGTGTTTCACATTTCCTGTTAAATATGCTCAACAGGATCAGTGGCAATACTCATTATTATAAATCTAACATATAGTCCTGAACAGCAATTCTATGTTTAACTTGCTGAAAAAAAATCTATCACTCTGATGTTTGTTGGTTAATACCTTTATGATATACCACACTTGCCTCTGACTAACCAGCAATCTAGACTTGTCAACATTCTTGCTTAACTTTATTGGAAGACCAAAGAACTTGGGTTTTCAAAATCAATTATTTTGGTGCAAATGAATATTCATTTCTATCCATTTATGTGCCTCAGTGATACTTGAACTTTTGCAAAATAACATAATGTACTGCCAATGCATTGAAGGTCAAAGTTGTACAGCTGGCAGATGTTACAAGCTCCCTACAACTTCAGAAACTGTATCTATTTGTCCGTATTTTGCTCAGAAAAAATAATCCAATGTTTATCAAGCAGCAGGACAATTTCATTACGTGAATATCATGACATCCCACCCTACAATATTAATCATCAGAAAATAAAATGCTAGTTAATTCTCAAGCATTAATTTTAATCAGTCTTCTTTTTATATTTAGGTACAATTTTGAAAATTGTCATGTTTTCCTACTCCAATGAAGATTTTATTGCTTTCACGAGTTTTCCTATATGGCAGAACTACACTGAAACTGGGAGCCAAGAAATACCACAAAGTACCATTTGCTGTGTTTACCAACGAAGCATTCCAGACCACCTATCATGAACTGGCCATAGAACTTTCCGATTTCTTTCTTTTAAATATAATATTGACAGGTATATATTATAGGAATCATTAGGGGAAAACATGTTTACTAAGGCAACAAAAGACACGTTGTACCTTTGCTAAAGGTCAAAGAAGATCTCATTCCCTCCTGAACAAATGGACAGGAAGCACATTTGTCTGCATTTCCTGTCATAACAGGAAGAATGTAACTTCTTCCCCTCGACAATGGCTTTAGCTCTGCTTCCCGCCTCTCTCAATCCCTGAGGGCTTCCTGAAAGAAGTTGTAGTATTAGGAGTATGTGGAGTCTGCTACCAACTGATAGAAGTTATATGTGAAGTGTGACTGCATGGCTGCTAAGATTTCACAGTGTAACACATTTTAATCTCTTTGATCTAACAAAACATTTGACAACTAATACAGCTTTAATAAAAAGACAATGCTGCTAAAGCTCAGTTGTTAAGAAGAATCTTTTTTTCATTTTTTTCATACATTGCAAATTATTACATTTCTGGGGGGGGGGTCACAGATGTGTAGTCTAATGAAAATAACACAATCAAATGTCAAACATGGAAGTGGTAAGAGATTAGAAGTGAGGTGGGGAGGATGTTGTAGAAATAGAGATAGTGATATTTTGCAAGTAGAAGCATGCTGCATTGGTAATAAATTAGAAAGGAGTTTAAAAGCTCAATTTCTGGCTCAGGAATGAGGGTATTGGTGTGATTTTTCCAAAAAGAGATTGAAAAGGTGGCTTTAGCCTGCTCCCAAATTAAGAGCAACATCAAAATGTCAAGTTTTAATATAAAGAAGGCTGTGAGAGTATACATAAGTAAATAAATTTTGAATAATGATCAACCAAAAGCTTACTGTTGCCCAATAAATGTTTTTAAAAGTTTTTTAGTGTCACAGTTTTCTAGTTGCACCGAGCATTGGCAATCCCATTAACACAAATTAATGTAGTTAACATTTTAGGCATAGATCCTTTGGACTCAAAGCCATGTAATCTATAAATTCCTGCCATGGAATCCAGGGAAATTATTCTAAGAACAAGGAAGTGTTTCCAGAGAGGTCGAGATTGACAAAATTAATTCTCTGGGATGGAACTAAAGTTGTAAAGGGAGGGGAATTCCAGTTGAATGAGGGACGAGGTACAGGAAGTTTCTGTGTGAAGTGTCAAAAAAAAAACTCTTGATATTTCTGACCCAGAGAAGAAAACAAAAAAAATCATAACCCATCTTATTTTGCTGTATCTCTCAGAGTTGCCTTTTCTTGCAGGTTCTCTTGGCTGGGAAATGACCACAACCCTGTCTTCTAGTTTTATGGTCGAGCTCTATTGCTTAGGCCTTAGATTACCTTGAGCGAGTGCTCAGGATGCCACAATTAAAGAGGACTCCAGCAAGCTTCAGGTTGGTGGCATAACAGTCTGCAATTTCATTTGTCCATGATGAGAAAGAAATGACTAAGAACCAAATTCCACAAAAACACAGAAAATAGGAATAAGAGCAGGCCATTTGGCACTTTGATGTTCCATTCAATATGAACATGGCTGATCATCCCTACTTAGTTCCGGCTTTGATCCCTCTAGTCCTAAGAGTTGTATCTAAGTCCTTCTTGAAAACATTCAATATTTTGGCCTCAACAACCTTCTATGGAAGAAAATTCCACAGGTTCACCCATCTGGGTGAAGAGTTTCTCCTCATCTCTGTCCTAAATGGCTTACCCTTAGACTGTGACTCCTAATTCTGTATTCCTCAACTTCCAGTTTAATTTTCCCTATCCAACCCTTTAAAGATGCCTGGTTTTACTTGTTTTCTCCACAGATTTTCCAGAAATTACTAAGTGTTTCTCTTTTTGTTTCAAATTCTCAAAAACTGGGTCTTTCCTCTTTCTGCTCACATATCAAGCATATTCCTCTATCCTTTTAACACAATCAAAGCTTTGGACGAACAGGCTCGGAAGAAGAGGCAGAATGTTAGCATTAGAGTTAGGTTATTCAGAATGATGTAAAAATCTATATGGTTACACAAGGGATAATAGAAACCTGGAATTTTCTCCCCACAAAAAGTTGCTGGAGCTAAGTCAATTGAACATTTCAAAATAGTAGGGTTTCAATGATTATTTAATCAAGTTGGATAGATTAATTTAAGACACACATCAATCATGATCCATCTAAAGAACAGGACAAGGGACATAATGGCCTACACTTGATCCAATAAACACTACGTAAGTATTAGGGAATTGGGACTGTTCTCCTTGGAGAAGTTCAAGAAGCGATTTCACATAAATATTCAACATCAAGTAGGATTTGGACTGAGTAGACAGAGACAAATTGCTCCTATTGGTGGATCGAGAACCAGGGAGTACATGTTTAAAGTAACTGGCAAAAGGAGTAATGGTGACATAAGAAAAAAAACTTTTCCAAGTGGTTAGGGTCTGGAACGGATTGTTTGGGACTATTGAAAAGACAAGGTCAATGTTGGCTTTCATAAAGGGAATTCAACAACTTTCTGAAAAGGAAAGGTTCACAGGGCTACAGAGAAAAGGGAGAGGGTGGCACTTTAGAGAAATAGCACAGACAGGTTGGGCAAATTGGCCTCCTCCCATGCTGTAACCATTCTATGACTCTATGAAATGGCTTTAATCTACACCTAATTCTACAGTGATATTGATTTTCATAGAATAAAAGCTGCATTAATTTTTAAACACAGCATTATTTTATACAACTGAATAATTATTTCCATTAAAAACAGACTGTAAGCAAATGAATAGATTTAACTTCGAGGTCACAATCCTTTCTTGAATATGTAAAATTTTAAAGTTTTTTTGTATAGTATGTTTTAAAGCCGTTTTCACTTTACTGTATATACCATGCAACAGATGGAACTAATCTTTGCTCAGCAAAGAGTAGTCTAACTTAAATCTACTTTCATACTAATACCTGAAGTAGAATCATCATAGCTTTCCAAAGCACTGTTAATGATTGACTAGACAGTATAGCTTATTAGAATCTAGAGATAGATTGCTGGGGGCCGGTAATCTTTCCACTTAACTCCAGATAAGCGACTAAGTCAGTGCCCCAGTGAATAAATAGAGTAATGGCTGGTCAGATACACAAAGTCAAGCTTGCCAGTCTCTGCACCACTGCTGTTGGCTACACTATATTTATAAACCTAGGAATTCATAAACCTTGTTCTGTTACCCTTTACCTAAGCTCTATGACATGAAAATGTGCACTAACATAATGAGAACATAGTTCTTGTAGGTGAATGGAGATTATATAGTAGTAAAGGTGATGATACATTTCAACTTGCATCAGACAACTTACTAGCAAAATAAGTCACAATATTACTCATGTGTTTCCTTCATTTCAATAGTGTCTACAGTTCATTAAGTGCCTTGAAATCATGAAAGGCACTACATGAGGGGCATGGATAGGGTAAATCTTCTCCCCGAGTTGGGGTAGTCCAGAATTAGAGGGCACAGGTTTAGGGTGAGGGGAAAAAGATTTAAAAGAGAACTAAGGGGCAACATTTTCATGCAAAAGGTGGTGAGTGTATGGAATAAGCTGTCAGAGGAAGTGGTGGAGGCTGGTACAATTACAACATTTAAAAGACATCCAGATGGGCATATGAATAGAAGGGTTGAGAGGGATATGGGCCAAGTGATGGCAAATGCGACTAAGTTAATTTAAGATATCTGGTCAGCATTGATGAGTTGGACTAAGGGGCCTGTTTCCGTGCTGTACATCTCTATGATATAAATGTAAGGTGCTTTACACAATTAAGAAGTTATTACCCATATAATTGTCATCCTAAAAACAAATACAGTTTTGATCTATACATATGGTATAAATTATTTCAACTTACAATGCTGGATAAAATACAATAGTAATCTATTTTCTGTATCATAAAGGTATATAGCTATATTCTTGAGTTTTTGACAATGATATACACTCTGGGCTCATTAAGATAATCTCTAGTACATTCATTCCATTTTTTAAATGGAAAGAAAACAAAGAGTCACTCAGGTGTCTTTTTCAGTACATAGTTACATTGAACAGAAACATAATTGACAAAAAGCACACTCAAAACTTATTTGGGCATTACAGGTAGAATAAAGCCCTTGTAACATCTTATATAAATATATTCTCAGATAAAATGTTGTAACTGCCTTATCCTTACGCACTCAAATGTATTCCTACATCTGTACTGTTAATATTTATACCTTGCTATCTTCTTAAAACTTCTGAGATGTTGAAATACTTGATCTTTTGGCACTGCATATAGGCTCAGAGCCTTCCACCCACATGTTCCTTTAAAAACAATGGGTCGCAGAGAGAACCAAGGTTGAGCACAGAAACATATGTTTCAGTGAGTCAACCTTGGAAGTGATAAGACAGCATCCTCAATTGTGAAGCTAGCTAGTGAGCATAAAGCTTTTTATTTTAATTTTGGAAATTTTATAGGTACAACAAATTACATTTCGAAATATAATGTGAAAAGCCACTATACAGAAAATGTTTAACAATTAAAAACAACACAGACTAGTAGGCCTATTCCATGCAAGGAATTATTGATGCATGACATATAAAAATGGGGACATGTCAAACAGATAACAGACATTTTCCAGTCAACAAAAATGGAAAACTAATGGTGTCCGAGGCCTAGCAGTTTTGCAGTGCAAAAGAAGGGAATACCAAACAAAAAACACAGATAACTCTTGAGGAAATGGCAAACAGATGGGATGCATTCCCAGCAAGAAAAGGAAATGAAAAGGTGCAGTCAGTCCTCCTGCTGGCTGCCCATTCATATCAATTAATCAGGCTTATACAGGCTACTGTATATGAATACAAGTTACTCATCCATTGTTTTTAAAGGAGAAAATAACACACAACAGATACAAAGATCAGTCAATATGGAAGAAATTGAGCCTTCACCTCTCTTACAAGCTTGAAATTAGTGGATAAGAATTAGGGGGCAAGTTCAGCAACCTTCCTGAAAGGTACATTTAAGCAAACTGTATTGATGCAATCTATTGTGCATATAAGACAACCATATTGCAGTCTTTGGATAATGCCAAATCAATGAAAGATCTTCCTATGCTATTTCCCATTCCCACTAATCATTCCACATTTGCAACCAAAAAGTCACAAATAGAAGTAAAAATTTGACCCTTTGAGCCTAATTCAGCATTTGGAACCACCAAATGACAATCTAGATTTTGACACTGGAATTCTACAATATTGTTGATTACTTGACTCTGCCAGTGCACAAAATATTTATTTTTGAGGACTGTTCATGAGATTTTCTCAAGGGCTGCCATTTTTCATTTTAAATTTTTGTGTGATGTAATCACGGAATAACAATACCTTTTCAATTTGTGTTGACATATGGAGTAACTGGAATCACATAGAAGCAGAATTTGAAGAATTCATCAATATCCTCAATAACTGTCAAACTCCCATTTAACTTAAGTTAAATTAAATTTAACACAAGTAAATTTAATTTAACACAACAATCTCCTGGACACTACTGTACTTAATATAAGACATAGATGTAAAATGACAATAAGTGAGTATTTCAAAATAACTGATATACTCTTACTGAGTGCAATTTTGAAGAAAGTGCTGGCTATTTGATAAGGCAATTAGGTAATGATGGGAAGAGATTTTGTTCCCAATTTTTCACCCTGTAGGAATTGATTCATATTCTACTACAAGGGAAAAAGCTACTTCTTCCTTTCCAAAATTCTCAGCGTTCCCCTCAACCAACCCTCGTTCAGCCTCTCCACTCTGTCTCTTCCCCCTCCACCCTTCTTGCAGCTGCTTTTACCCCCTAACAGACAGCCCCACTGATCTCCTGAAAAAGGCATGAACTATCATCTCCAGCAAAAGGCACATCGTATCAATAGAAAGGCACGGGGACTCCCATCCCCCAGAGGGCAGTAATTAGGGAACTGCTAGATACATCTGCTCCCCCGAAAAACAAAAAAGAAACAGAAACCCTCGTTTCTACCCACAAACTGTACATCAGTAGAATGAGATGAGCCAATGAAACATTAACATTAGCCCTTTCAGAAAATTACCTAATACAACTACTTCACCACCACTGACTTGCAATAGTAAACTCAAGAGAAAATCAATTTTGTCTATTCTACTGACAGAGGTTTTTTTTCTAATTGGTCAGCCCCGTGATTGAAATTTCCTTGGCATTCAAGTGACTTTCAGGGGCAAACTTGTCCATTGTCCTGTGTTCTTGGAGCCCTAACCTGGCCATGTAAGAATATACCAGAACAGGTGATGAAAGCTTAGACAAAGACAGAGACTTTAAGGAACATATTAAACAGAGTCATAGAGTCATAGAGATGTACAGCATGGAAACAGACCCTTCGGTCCAACCCGTCCATGCCGACCAGATATCCCTACCAAATCTAGTCCCACCTGCCAGCACCCGGCCCATATCCCTCCAAACCCTTTATCTATTTATGCTATCCATGCCCCTCATAATTTTATAAACCTCTATAAAGGTCACCCCCTCAGCCTCCAACGCTCCAGGGAAAACAGCCCCAGCCTGTTCAGCCTCTCCCTGTAGCTCAGATCCTCCAATCCTGGCAACAGCCTTGTAAATCTTTTCTGAACACTTTCAAGTTTCACAACATCTTTCCGATAGGAAGGAGACCAGAATTGCACGCAATATTCCATCAGTGACCTAACCAATGTCCTGTACAGCTGCAACATGACCTCCCAACTCCTGTACTCAATACTCTAACCAATAAAGAAAAGCATAACAAACGCCTTCTTCACTATCCTATCTATCTGCGACTCCACTTTCAAGGAGCTAAGAACCAGCATTCCAAGGTCTCTTTGTTCAGCAACACTCCCTAGGACCTTACCATTAAGTGTATAAGTCCTGTTAAAATTTGCTTTCCCAAAATGCAGCACCTCGCATTTATCGGAATTAAACTCTATCTGCCACTTCTCAGCCCATTGGCCCATCTGGTCCAGATCCTGTTGTAATCAGAGGTAACCTCTTCGCTGTCCACTACACCTCCAATTTTGGTGTCATCTGCAAACTTACTAACTCTACCTCTTATGCTCGCATCCAAATCATTTATGTAAATGACAAAAAGTAGAGGGCCCAGCACTGATCCTTGTGGCACTCCACTGGTCACAGGCCTGCGGAGAGGTTTAGAGAGGGAATTCCAGGAACATACATTTAGTCACATGTATGATTTTCTAAGTGTGTGGCTGTGGTGAAAACAAATCATAAAAGTCTTTTTTTCCCTTGACTGCTTGCAGTTGTACACTCGAGTAAAACCAGTAGATGGAGTACAACAAGATCAAAAAGGTTAAATACTTGGCAGGAGTCTTTCTGTAGGGAGGAAAGAGGGAAAGAATGCCTCATTTAAAGGCTCTCAGTATCTTAAGAGTAAAGGGATCAAAGGGTATTGGAAGAAAGCCAGAAAAGGGGACTGAGCTTGATGATCAGCCCTTATTACATTGAATGCTGAATTAGGCTCAAAGGGTCAAATAGCCATCTCCTGCTCTTATCTTCTCCATCTCTATGAACAAGGAATCCAGAATCGAGAAATGGGGATGCAATGGGTCAGGAAGGCTTCACAAGCCTTCCTACCACACAGAGTTAATCAAGGCAGATATGAGAAGTTGGCAGGTTCCCACGGAACACCTTTCTGTCTAATTAAATGTATCACCCACCTCCAAACTCACACAGGGGAGGACGGTAGATTTCAAATGTGTTTCTTTTACTCCACGTTTTGAATTTCTTATATTTATCCTTTGTTAACCATGTATTGCAGCTTCTGGTTTTATCATACATGAGTATATATAGGTGCTGGGAGCTATCCATCCTGTCCTTACTGCTGACACCCCTCCAAGCAACCACTCACCTGTGGAATAGTTCCCTCTTATGTTCCAGTAGGTGCATTATCAGCAGAAGACACTGCCTTCCCATGGCACTGCTAAACAACGAAGAGCTGTTGGCCTCCAAAAAGTGGGCAATCCCGTTGGGCAGAGATTCAGCCCTCTCCAAAATCCCTGATCCTGGGAAAGATTCTCCTGCTACTAGGCAAACTGCCTGATTGATATCTAAAGCAGCAGCCATGCAGAATAGCTTTTGTGGGCTCTTGAGCTGACAGGCAAGGCTTCTATCACTACCATTAAATGCTGCTTATTGCTATAAAGAAGAGGGATGCTGTGGAATTCATAACTGGGTTTTGAAGTTGAGACACAAGTTGCGTCAGCCTTTAGTACTGGACTGGATTATTGGATAAAGGGAAAAGAAATGAAGGTGTATTGAAACAGGGTGGGTAATTGGAAACACAATGGATACTTAAATAATTAATGGCAGGAGGACTCTTCATGAATTTCCCCAAACTGATGGTGAAGTCAGTGTAAAATCAGTGTGAGATCAAAGGCTGAAGCTGTTTTATTTGTTTCTTAGCCAGGAGTGCAGAGTGGATGATGGATCTCTCCTCCTCTTGAAGTCCTCAGATTCTAGTTTTTAGCTCATTCAATTAGTTTCAGATGATATCAAGAAATGACTACACACTGGATACAGTAAAGGCAATAGGACCTATCAAAACTTAGGTTTTACTGCTTAAGATCTGTGCTTCAAAACTAGCTGTCTATCTGGCCATATTGTTTCAGAATAGCTACAACACTAGCATTTACCTGACAAGGTGAAAAAAAAAGTCCAGGTACATCCTATTCACAAATAGCCATAAAAAGTCAATTGGCTATTTACTGTCCATTCGGTCCCCCTCAATCTTTACCAAAGTATTGTCATCAGCTGGGCTACCAAGCAGCACTTACCCAACAGTATTTAGCTCCCTGATGTTTAGTTTGGATTCTGCCAGAACCACTGAGCTCTAGAACTCAAAACAGCTTTGGTCCAAACATGGACAAAAGAGCTGAACTCAAGAGGTAAGGGAGGAGCAATTGCCCTTAACATCAGGGCAGCATTTGACCAAGTGCACCATCAAACAGTCTGAGTCCAACTGAAGTCTACTGGAATCAGGAGGAATTTCCATGGAGTCACAGTTAGCATACTTGATGATGATTCTGGTTGCTTCAGCCCAATCTCAGCCTAGGACATTACTGCAAGAATTCCCTGAAGTAGTCTGCTAGGCCTTTTCTATCTTCAGTTGTCCCAAAGACATTCCCTCCAGTACAAGATCAGAATATTCATGGATGATTGCACAATGTTGTGTTCTATTCATAGCTCCTCAGTAAATAAAGTGCATTCCCAATTACAGCAAGATCAAGTGGGAACTATCAGTCATGCCACTCAAGTGTCAGGTAATGACTATCTCCATCAAGGGAGAATTTAAGCAACTCCCCTTGATATTCAACTGCACTATCAACGCTGAAGCCCTCATCATCATCATCCTGGTAGGTCACCATCAACCAAATATATAACTGAATCAACAATACAGCTATTTTAGCTACAGAGGTCAGAGAAGGTCAGATGTTGGAAATCATGCAGTGAGTAACTCACTCTCAAAAACTATCAGCCAGTTTCAAGGCACAATTAAATGATACTGAATGCTCCATTGTTATAGAGATAAGTTTAGCACCAAAAACATTTCTACTTCTTCCAGGATGAAATGCTAGCTGTGCCTGTGATTCCCACATCTCATGAATGAATAGCAAAAGATAATTAGGACTATATTTACTTATAGAGAAGTAAATGACAACATGGCCTATTTGGACTTGTTTTTTTGTTATAAGTGCCAAATATTTCTATGTATAACCATACATAATTAAAACAAAAAAATCCATCAGACTTCAGTTGGGCTACCATCTCTGCAATTAACATGTTGGATTGCAAGACACTAAATGAATGACCAATGAAGAAAGTCATTGGCAAGTTGTTAGAATGCCACAATATTATAAATTAATAATGCAAATTTTGATTTCAGTAAAGAAAAAGAAACAGTTCGAAGTGGGAGAAAAGTGGGAGAACAGACAAGATGATTCAAAGGCTCTCATTAGTTGTGGAGCTAATTTTAAACAGTTCTATCAAAATTCACAAAGAACATGAGACTGCTGATTAAACAGCTATCACTAAAAGAACCGTTAATTCCTTTAAAGTAGAAGTTGTTTTCAGATATAAATAGATGCAGAAAACACTGAATTTAGTTCTGAAACCAGCAGCAGAAGGTATCGGGGATCAGCAGAACCCCTCAAGATCTTCCTGTCGCTGGTCATTTCTGATCGGGGTACTTCCCCTTCACCCTAGAGTAGCTTATCACTTCAGTTTCAGTTATAACAACTTGACTGGTGCCCTTTAGTAATGATAAATGATCATATGACAGTGAATGCAAATGTCAATCACATTTTATAAAGTACGGAAAGGAAAACTATTTATTTTTGGTTCAGTTTTAGCTTTTACAATTTCCTGTAATACATTTCAACTGTATCTTTAATTCTCAAGGTTAAAAAAAATGGTTAAAGTTTTTGTTTTCCTGTGCCAATATTCCAAGATAATTTAAGACTTGAATCTATTGTTGGCAATAATAATGGATAAGGGTTTAAAATTTTTCATGTCAGAAATTTGTATAAAATATGATGTTAAAAACCAAGAGTAACTTATAGTCTGCAAAACCTCTATTTTACAATTCATAATCACTGTATGCAATAAAAGTGTACTGCAAATTGAACTATTGTGTTACTATGCAGAAGGGTTATGAAAAGAAATCATTAGAATGTAAATGGACAGCTTATTCCTGAAAACATAATTTGAAATATATTGTATTCTGATTCAACTATATTAATCAATTAATAGTTGCTTCCTACATTAAGTTTGCAGTTTTCTGATTTCACTCTTTCGAGAAGAGACATTGAGGCCTAAATTCCTTAGCTTTCAAATTGGGCGCTACAGTTCTATATGCAACTACATTCTGAAACTTCTCATCAGAACAAATGTTATCTGTTAAATATCAACTACCAGCACTGCATTGAAGCCCAGAGTTAGGGATGATTTGGAATGGAGGGGAAAGTGGAAAGCTGCTGGTACATGTTTTCTGGGACTAGATGCATTATTCCTATTCTTTCAAATTCACCATAATCTTACAAGTTTTTGGATCATTTTAGAGTATCCACAAGCAGTCCCTTTGAGAACTGTTTCCAAGGCTTCTGAAGAAATGGAATTAACTGTTGGAACTTGACACCAAAAATTTTGACTAGGAAAAATAAATTTAGGACTATGAGTCTAAGTATTTAAGTAAAGTCTTTGCTCATTTTAGCCATACTGCACACTTGCCTGCAGGAAAACCTGGAGAAGAAAAAGACAGAATCCATTTGATTGGAATTTTGGAGCAAAAAGGATATGATGACACCACTGAGGTATTCTCTTTGCCTTCAAAAAATGAGCAGACAAACAAATTGAATGATATATTTTATTATGGGGTAATTGAATGCAAGAGTGAGAAGTTGATGCTTCAGTTATACAGGACATTAGTCAGACTGCATCTAGAGTACTGTGTACAATGCTGGTATCATATTTACAGAAGGATATTCATGCATGAAGCAGTTCAGATAAGTTTACAAATCTAATACCTGTAATGAGCAGACTGTCTTACAAGGAAAGGTTCAACAGACTAGGCCTGTATCTTGTGGAATTTAGAAAAGTCAGAGGTGATTCAGCTAAAACTTTTATGATCTTGAGGGGTCTTGACAGGTGGATGTCCAAAGGATGTTGCTTCTTGTAGAAGAACTTTAAACTCGAGGTCACAGCTTAAAAATAGGGAGTAGTCCATTTGAGACAGAGATGAGGAAACATTTTTCTCTCTCAAAGGGTTCTGAGTTTTTGGAATCAAGCTCACCACATGCCACCAGTCCCATCCCATTCTGCATAACCAAAATCCCCCATTCCACAGAGCCAACCCAATCCACTGCACACTCAGAGTCCATTGGTTATGAACTGAACCCCTTCCCAGTCACGAAACCCCCAGACCTGACACCCGCTCGCCATGATTTCTCTCACCTTTCCTGACCTTCTGTAAACACCTGCATTTACCTTGCCACTTTGCACCTGACATCCTCTTAAATTGGCACTGTATGCTCTTCCAACAGCATCTATCCACCTGACACCTACCCCCCCCCGCCACTTATCTGGCTTCCTACTCCTGACACCCTACTCAGCGATTACACTAATCATCAAGTTCATTATCTTCTATCCCTCTGGCCCTTAACCCTAATACCCAACATCCTTCCCAGAAGAAGTGGTTGAAGAGACAGTTTGATCTGGAATGGGGAAAGGGAGAAGCAGGGGAAGGGGCAACAAGTCTAGAGTGGGTGAAAGGAGTCAGGTCCAGGGTAGGAAAGGGTTAGATTTTGGGTCCAGAGCAGGTTGGATTCCAGGAGTGTCAGGTCATGGTGTGTATGGGGTCAATAGAATAGCTACTTGAGAGTTAGACTAACGAATTAACTGTCTAAAGTTTTCTGTGTAACTATTTAATTTCATTGGAACCCTCTGAATCCTCTGTTTAAATGCAGACTCTGCCACTAACTGTCTTATTAAATTCCTGTACTGTCACTCCAGGTGCAGTTAGTTCAAAGATGTCTTTGGCACAGAGAGTGCAACAACCATCTCTCAGTTCCCTCTGCTGTTTCTCCACTCCGCCTTGCCTTATATCCCCAATGATTTCATTCCTTCCCTAGTTCTGAACATGTGTTCTCTCTCATTTCTCTCGCATTTAATTTCATACCTTCTTTGAGCCCATCTTCTCTATGAAACCTTTTGTAGTTATTTGCATGATTTCCACTAAACTACAGATCTCCCAAAGTTCCTTTTCTGGCCCTACTAAAGATAAAACTGAAAAGCTTTCAATCTATAGGAATTTCCTTCCGCACTTCGATCATGAATCTTTCTCTGGTTGTCGAAGGTTAGTCATCTCAGATCCAAGACATTTCTGCAGAAGTTTGTCAGGATAATATTCTTAGTTCAGCTATCTTCAGTTGCGTCATCAATAATCTTCCCTCTATCTAAAGGTCAGAACTGGTGAGGTTCCCTGATGAGTGCACAATGGTCAGCACCATTTGTGATTCCTCAGATACTAAAGCCGTTCATGTCCAAGTGCAGCTTGGAAAGGAAAATTAAACCACACTGGTGCCAATCTATGGCTATCTCCAACAGGAGGAAAACTAGCAATCATCCCTTGATATTTAATGGCATTACTATCACTGAAACCCCCACCATCAACATCCTGGACTAGCAATATAAATATTGTGACCACAAGAACAGAAACTGAACTGGACTAACAATATAAATATTGTGACCACAAGAACAGGTCAGAGGCTAGAAATCCCTCTGTGAGTAAGTGAACTCCCAAAAAGGAACTCTCCAGTATCTGTCCATTATCTATAAGGCACAAGTCAGAAACATGAGGGAATACTACCCACTTGCCTGGGTGAGTGTAGCTCCAACAAAACTCAAGAAGCTTGAAACATTCAGGACAAAGCAGCCTGCTTGATTAGCACCACATCCAGAAATATCCATTCCCTCCATCATCGATGATCAATAGCAGCAAGTGTATACCATCTGCAATATGCACTGTAAAAACTCACCGAAAGCTTCTTAGACAGCACCTTCCAAACCCATAGCCACTACCAAAGGCAGCAGATACATAGGAATACCACTACACGCAAGATCCCCTCCAAGTCACTTATTATCCTGACTTGGAAATACAATACTATTCTTTAAGTGTTGTTGGCCAAAATCCTGGAAATTCCTCCCTAATGGCATTGTGGACCTCCGTATAGTAAAGAGACTGCAGCCATTTAAGAATGATGTGGAGGTGAACATAGAACATAACAGCACAGTACGTCGGTCCTCGATGTTGTGCCACCCTGTGAAGGGCTTATGCCCGAAATGTCAATTCTTCTGTTCCTTGGATGCTGCCTGACCTGCTGCGCTTTTTCAGCAACACATTTTCAGCTCTGATCTCCAGCATCTGCAGTCCTCACTTTTTCCACCCTGTGAAATCAATCTGAAGCCCATCTAACCTATACTAGTCAATTTTCATTCATATGTCTATCCAATGACCATTTAAATGTCCCTAGAGTTGGCGAGTCTACAACTGTTACAGGCAGTGCGTTCCATGCCCTTATTACTCTGAGTAAAGACACTACCTCTGACATCTGTTCTGTATCTTTCACCCCTCAATTTAAAGCTACATCCCCTCGTGCTAGCCATCACCATCCAAAAAAAGGCTCTCACTGTCCACCCAATCTAACCCTCTGATTATCTTATATGTCTTACTTAAGTCACCTCTCAACCTTCTTCTCTCGAATAAAAACAGCCTGAAGTCCCTCAATCTTTCTTCATAAGACCTTCTCTCCGTACCAGGCAACATCCTCATAAGTCTCCTCTGAACCCTTTCCAAAGCTTCCACATCCTTCCTATAATGCGGTGATGAGAACTGCACACAATGCTCCAAGAATCTTACCATTCCCCCAGTACTCTGCATTCCTGTTACTCCTTCCAAAGTGAATCGCCTCACATGTTTCTGCATTGTCCATCGGCCACCTCTCAGCCCAGTTCTGCAGTTTATCCAAATCCCTCTGTAACCTACAACAGCCTTCGGTACTATCCACAACTGTATCAACCTTAGTGTCGTCCACAAATTTACTAACTCATCCCTTCTCCACCCTCATCCAGGTCACTTATAAAAATGACAAACAGCAGTGGACTCAAAACAGATCCTTGTGGTACACCACTGAACAGTAACTGAACTCCAGGATGAACATTTCCCATCAATCACCACCCTCTGTGTTCTTTCAGCTAGCCAATTTCTGATTCAACCCACTAAATCGCCCTCAATCCCAGTGTTGGACTGGGGTGGACAAAGTCAAAAACCACAACATCGGGTTTAGTTCAACAGGCTTATTTGAAACCGCAAGCTTTCGGAGCCCCTCTCCTTCATTAGGCCATTTAAGAAAGCAGCTCACCACCACCTTCTCAATGGCAATTAGGGTGGGTGATAAGTGCTGACCCAGCCAATGATACCCATACCTCATGAATGAAGAATAAAACACATGTTCCTTAATTCTCTTTGAAACACTAAGAATTCGTTTTATACTAAAAAGGTTAGATAAATGTGAATTGCTGTTATCCTAGGATTGAAAGGATCTTGTTCTGAACAGAGCAAATTGTGCAGCATATTATTCTTTCTGGCAAATAAGAGCCTTGGTTAGCACACTCATAATGTAACCAGGATTGTTCAACTGACTTAAACTTAATGTAACCAATAAATACAACTTATAATACAAAACAAACATTATAATTTTGTTTTTATTTATCTTTTACATAAAGTGCAAAATGACTATAGCAGTTGTGTAAAAGACAGTCACTCAATATCTTTGATAGCATATATGAAGGCAATCAATTCTGAAGATAAAATCTCTAAAAGCCTAACATTAGTTTAGTCAGTAGTGAGAAAAGAGAAAATACTGGAAATTTTCAGGTCATAAGTATCCATGAAGAGATAAACAAATACTCCCAAACCCCCGAAGTGTTTCTAGCATCTTAAATTTTTATTTCAGATTTCCAGCATCCACAACATTTTGTTTAGCGTTTGCTTAGCCACATTAGCTGCAAATTATGTCTCAGCTCTTTCTTTTTGTTTCTTTGAGCTTCTGATTTCCTTTTGCAGTGTTTTTCTCCACTGCCAAGAATGTCCAGAAATAAATAAATAGTATCTTTTCTCAAGTCAGATAATCTTCAGATTTCATAGTGGCTCATGAGATATACTGGAGAGATGCTACTTGATAAAAGAAGAAACAAAACACAGGATATGCTCATAAAAGGTAATTATTTTATAATTATCACAAACACAGCCAAATGAATAAAAGACGTGTCAAACATGCAATAAGGCTTGTGTTCTTCATCAGTCATAAAATGATGTTCCACTTGCTGGTTTTGTCTGTGCAAATTTAGAATAATGAACAGTTGAAGTCAGCTGTAAAGAATTTTTCAGAATCCTGAAATGAATCCTACCACTATTCATTCACTACACAGGAGCGAACCAATAGGGAATTATATATGCAACTATAATCTGTTGCATTGATACTTTATGCAAAATAGTAGCAAAGACATGTTTTCCTGTTTCTCCTTATGCTGTATCAGAGCTTCTTTCAGGCTGGAGTGCTAATGGTTAAGTGTAATATGTACATAACATTATTGACGCATTAGCAAAATGCATTTATAAGCTCCAAAACAAATTAAATGAAATTACACTTTTGGGACATATGAATTATAAGGAAAATGTTTTAACCATGTGGGAATAAGTTGTGCTGCATGTGTTATAATACATGTATCATACATAAGCCTTCTAGTAAAAAAGGAGAGTAATATTTATTGTCACTGTATAAAACTGAATTTTTCTGTCACAGTATAAACAAACCAGTGCCCATTGATGCAGTCATTCACGCAGAGCACAAGTTCACCAGCAGATGGAGATGGGGAATCCCTGTACCAAACGCCAAAGCAAAGTTATTTCTGATATTAGTATACAAATGTTTAATGTCTTTCACAACGTTCCCCATCTTCCATTTGAATTGAAGTATCACCTATCAACTTCAAATGAGCTAATATTTCCATACAACAGAGAAACATAATCAAGTGAAGCAATTTCCAATATAAACATTACTATTTATCACAATTTGGAGGTGCCAATGTTGGATTGGGGTGTACAAAGTTAAAAATCACACAACACCAGGTTATAGTCCAACAGATTTATTTGGAAGCACTAGCTTTCAGAGTGCTGCTCCTTCATCAGGTAGTTGTGGAATATAAGATTGTAAGACACAGAATTTAGAGCAAAAGTTTCCAGTGTGATGTAACTGAAATTATATATTGAAAAAGACCTGGATTGTTTGTAAGTCTCTCATCTTTTAGAATGGGCATGTTGGTTTCAGTTCTTTCATATGTAAATCCCAGAAATTTTTAAAGTTACATTCTCAAGGGAACTTTAACAATAGGTGCCATGTCAGTCCAGATAATGCAGTGAAGGGGTGAGGTGCCCTGTGTGAGGCTGTCTGTGCCCCAATGTTCAGGCTGATTCTACTTCTAAAAAGACGATTTACATAATCTAGATTATGTATAACTTGGTGTTGTGTGATTTATATTTACCACAAGTGGGTTAAGAAAACTGAGAAGGGTCCTAATCATTGTACTGCTAAAAAAAAAAAGAGTACAGATAAAAGAAATCAATTTTCAAGCTTATACAATTTTTATTAACTATTGGACATGATCAATGAATGGAAGAAACAAACCATGCAGAAAATTTACATTTTGTTTAAGCAGGAAAGGAAGGGATATGAGAAACAGAGCATAGCGTGATAAGTCTTGAACTCCAGGAAAGGTCAGAAAGACCACAATGATAATTTTTGTTCCCCTGAATTCCCAAGTTTCCATAATGAACATTGTGATTGTAATGTTTGCTAGGCACATCCAATAATTTTTGGGTTACTCACTGGTTCAGCTTTTGGAAGCAAAAGTCTTTGAGTCCATTGTATCTCTGTAATCACAGTGATGTTGAAATACCAGAGGCACTTTGAATACCCACTTGGGAGGAAGGAAGATGATGTGGCACTCAGATGCTGGTGTTTGTTCTCAGCAAAACTTGCTGCTATACAAATAATTTTACCCTTCATCACATGCCCCACCAACTTTGGAAGATGGCATAAGTAAAACATTAGAACACACAAATCTGGGTTTTCCAGATCATGCATAAAACAAATGCAATGATTCACATACACTAAAATTGTCCCCACAAAATATCCCATGCTTTTTTTCAAATGTTCCCAATCAATGCAAATGACACATTATCCCGACTTTTGCCTGTTTTCCAGGACATGACCTAAAGGACATGATGTCCTTGATCCTATACGGTGAATGGCTTTCCCTTCTGTAAGGGTTATATTACAGTTGATCTTTACTTTTGTCAGTTGATGTCACTCACAGTTGGCTGTACCATAAAAGTAACATTCTCCTCCAACTCTAGTTTTACTTCTATACATCACTGGAGTAAATGCAGTTATTACACGTACATATAGTTCTGAAGAAGGGTGGTACCACCAGACCTGATGATATTTTCCAACAATTTCTATTTTGGATGTTGTTTGGTTTTAGGATGAGGGTGTTGCTGGCTAGGCAGCATTTTATTGCCCATCCCTAATCGCCCAGAAGGCAGTTGAGAGTTAACCACATTGCTGTGGGTCTGGAGTCCAATGTAGACGAGATCAAATAAGGATGGCAGCTGGACATTAGCGATCCAGATCAGTTTTTCCAACAATAAATTGACAATAGAATTATGGTCATCATTAGACTCTCAATTCCAGATTTTTATTAAATTCAAATTCCATTGTCTGCCATTGTGGGATTCGAACTCAGATCCCCAGAACATTATCTGCATCTCTGGATGAACAGTCCAGCGATAATACCACTAGGCCATTGCCTCCCCATATACCATGTTACCTTATGGGTTTATTCATCATTTGTACCTAATATATTCCTAAGTGTGACAGTCTCTGCTTCAATCACTAAGCGAGGGAGAAGGTTCCACAACCTTACAGTCATTCTCTTTTTAAATTGGAAAAAAATTACTTCTGTTGATTCTTTTGTATTCCCTTATAATTTAAAATACCTGTATCAAAGCAACCAGTAATTTGCTCTGTTCTAATAAAAATAGTTATGTTCTTTCACATTTTTTTGGTATATTCTATTTTTTTCATTCCAAAAAGCTTCCTTCTATGAACTTGTGATGACCAAAACTGTTCAGATTATTTTGGTACTTTGCAAAAGGTTTACATTGAACCATCATTTTTTTCTCAGCTTTTATATTCTATAGTTGGTATAAAACTTAATATTCAATTTTCTTTTAAAAGTCTCATCAACTTGAACTGTTGTTTTTAATGTCTCATAAACTCAACCTAACCATACTCTGTTCTTCCCCATTATTTGGATTTTCTGAAGTTGTTTTTGATTTTTGTTTCCACCTCGTTGTTTCCACCTTTGACTTCTAACTATCCTTTTGTTTATTGCACTGAGAGAGTAGCAGTAGTAGTATAGGAAAGGAACAGAAATAGTCATCAAGTAACAGTGAGAGAGTAATAGTGAAAACTAGAAAGTTATTGGGTTGACACTTACGATTTCTTTGGCGAAGTCTGAGTTGCGTTGTGCTTTTTGGAGGACGTTTCACATGAAGCCTAGCAAGTTTCTCACCATATCTTACCAAACTCACCTCATTAACTATCTACTTCTCCTTCGTGGCATCTCTCACATCTGAGTCTGGTCCCATCTTTCCGCACGCTGCTCACAGAACAACTCGCCAGTCAGTGAATATCTCAGAATTCACTAACATGCCATCTTCAAAAACCCATAGTGCATCTACATAACAATCTGCCAGTCTGAAGCTGCCCTGCATACCTTATGCTACTTGTCCCGGACATAGCAGACAGTGACAAAAAAGATTGGCATCACTTATTGTGGAGAGGAACTTGGAGATCTTCCTCAATTAGCTTAAGTGCCACAATCTTCTCACCGATACCTCACATTCATTTGATATCTGCTAATGTACGCACTTCCCATCAAGCTCACACTCTGTCACTCTCACTATTGCATGCAACATCTTCCTTTACTTGTTATCAACTAGCCCAACCCTTGACACCTCCATTCCTGCAAACCCTTTTTTGCTGCCAACATACTCACATGGGATACCTCCTCATCTGTACCAAAAATAACCACTGTGCCACCCACTTTCATTTCATAACTTGCCCTCTCTCTCTCATTCCACCCACCAATACAGCATAAAGATTCAAGATGATAGGTGGGGTTACCCAACATACAAATCTTCACTCCTTATATGGAAAGCATCTGGACTCTGACTGCCCTGAATGGCTGTTGGATGATGTCCTAGCCATGTATTGGGATTGGATGCTGCCATTCACTTGCTGTGCCAGGACCTCCTGAGTGAAGGCTGTTACTCTTGCATTCACGGAGGCCTCTGATAACAGTGAGAAGCTTCCTACATTTGTGACTGATCTGAACAACAAAGCCAAGACAGCAGAAACATAAGCCTCCTATCTCTGGCTGAGGGTGTAAAACAACAAGGCAAGGCATGCCAGGGATGCTGTGAGCATTAAGTGTGCTGAGAGTGTGTGCTACAGCACCAAGTAAAGAGCCCAGAAATGCAACCTTGTCCAATCTGTGAATTGGGTGAATTCCCCCGAGTGCACAATGTCCTTGGTGCAGCATTATAATGATAGTCGCCAGTGCACCAGAGGTGCACTGACATCCTCAAGTGTCCTGTAGGTGGATCAAAGGTGTGCCATGCTTTGAGACACCATCAGATTCTGGATGCAAATGTCTGTGTACGTGGTTTGAATGTGGCTGGTGCCCATGGATTATACACTGAGATACTGGCACCCAATGTCCAACATGGAGGTCACTTAGGCAAGCAGTGAGATAACTTTGCAATGTACTATCTCTGGTTTCCATTTTGAGTTGTCCACATCGAGCTTGTTTGTCGAGTTTGTTCAGTTAGAAAGCTGAATAGTAGTTAGGTAAATTGGACCAAAACGTTTAACAAGAAATAATTCCCCTTAGTTGGCAACTTACCACTGCCCAATGAGAAACTCACCATGCTGCTTTAAAAAAGCATAAAAGATGGTATGAGTTGCTCCTGACATTGAGATGAGCCTTGCCAGAGTTCTCATCTGATTCTACCACACATTGGGCCACAACTCACATCATCACTCTTTAAGAATCAACCCATAGTTCCAGAGGAAAGGAAAAATTACCACCAAAGGAAACCACATTACAAGTTTTTAGCAGGCTTAACACTGCTGTTCATTTCGGTTCCTCCAAAGTTGACACACTATAGACAATCACTTGACCTCCAAATATGTCACTAGTAACAACTTTTATTTCTAGAGTTTGTCATGAGCAGTAATTAAGATTAGGAAGAAAACTGCAGACCTAGATACAAAAGGTACTGGGCACCTATTAAGTAACCTCATTTTCCTTTTTGATCTTACTCTTCTTCATCCAAACCAAATCAAATCTTATCTGAAGGACTGCATCTCTGACAGTGCAGCACTCTCAAGGCACTGCATTAAACTGTCAGTAAAGCTTATGTGCTCAAATAAATGTCTTGATTGAGATTCCAATTTAGAGGTGAAAGTACACCTGATGAGCCATGAATGACTTTAATGCTCCAAACCTCCACAAGGGAAAAGTAATCATGGCTGGAGAAGCTTAATTAACCTTTCCCAAGAGGTCTACTTCATTACAAAGATCTCAAAAACTAATCAAAGTAGGAACAACATATGACACTGCTTTGACATTCCAGTCAGCTTCATAAGGTGTCATTGATGCAGGCCTGCAGACATTGGTAGCTCAGCATTACTATGAAGACGATCTTATTTCTAGAATCTGGGATGAAGTCTCTTACCTCTGGCTACCAAAGGTGGTCATTCTGCTCTACTATCATTGCATACGTGCAACAGATTCCCAGGAATTTTGGATTCTTTTGACTTATACTTGAATAACAGTCCAGACTTAGAGAGGATCTGATCCAGGTGTTTAGGATTAGTTAAGGCACAACATCAGACCAATAGATTGTTTGAAGTGATTATGTCAAGAGAAATTAAGAGGCATTCTCAGAAACTAAGGAAATTTGATCAGTGTATGTAAACACCTGGAACTTGGATATCTGGACATCTGATCAGACATTTGAGCAATTAGACAAGTTGCATGGGTCAGATGAGATTTATCCGAGGATTCTCTGGGAAGCTAGGGAGGAGATAGTAAAGCCTTTGGCTTTGATATTTGAGTTGTCATTGTCTACAGGTTTAGTACCAAAGAACTGGAGGATTGCAAATGTTGTGCCCTTGTTCAAGGAGGGCAGTAGAGATAACCCAGGTAATTATAGACCAGTGAGCCTTACTTCTGTTGTAGGAAAGGTTTTGGAAAGGATTATACGAGATAAGATTTATAATCATCTAGCAAGCAACAATTTGATTTCAGATAGTCAACGTGGTTTCGTCAAAAGCAGGTCATGTGTCACAAACCTCATTGAGTTTTTTGAGAAGGTGACCAAGGATGTAGATGAGGGTAGGGCAGTTGACATGGTATATATGGACTTCAGGGGTAAAGCCTTTGATAAGGTTGCACATGGTAGGATGTTGGAGAAACTGCAGAGGCATGGGATTGAAGGTGATTTAGCAGTTTGGATTAGAAACTGGCTTTCTGAAAGAAAGCAGTGAGTGGTGGTTGTTGGAAAATATTCAGCCTGGAGTCCAGTTACTAGTGGTGTGCCACAAGAATCTATTTTGGGACCACGCTGTTTGTCATTTTTATAAATGGCTTAGACGCAGGCATTGGTGGATGGATTAGTAAATTTGCAGATGACACTAAAGTAGGTGGAGTAGTGGACAGTTTGGAAGAATGTTACAGGTTGCAGGGGGACTTGGATAAACTGCAGAATTGGGATGAGAGGTGGCAAATGGAGTTCAATGCAGCTAAATGTGTGGTAATGCACTTTGGGAAGCATAACAGGAAGACAGAGTACTGCATCAATGGAAAGATTCTTGGTAGTGTGCAGAGGGATCTTGGAGTCCATGTACATAGATTCCTGAAAGGTGCCACCCAGGTTAATAGTGTTGTTAAGGAGGCATATGGTTTTTTAGGTTTCATTAGTAGAGGGATTGAGTTCCAGAGCCGCAATATCATGCTGCAACTATACAAAACGCTAGTGCGGCCGCACTTGGAATATTGTATACAGTTCTGGTCGCCATATTTCGGGAAGGATGTGGAAGCATTGGAAAAGGTGCAGAGCAGATTTACCAGGATATTGCCTGGTCTGGAGGGAAGGTCTTATGAGGAAAGAAGGCTAAGAGGGGATTTGACAGAGACATACAAGATGAGCAGAGGATTAGATAGGGTAGACAGTGAAACTCTTTTTCCTAGGATGATGACATCAGCATGTACGAGGGGGCATAATTACAAATTGAGGGGTGATAGATTTAAAGACAGATGTCAGAGGCAGGTTCTTTACGCAGAGAGTGGTAAGGGCGTGGAATGCCCTACCTGCTAATGTAGTCAACTCAGCCACATTAGGGAGATTTAAACAAAACTTGGATAAGCACGTGGATGATGATGGGAGAGTGTAGGGGATGAGGTGAGAATAGTTTACAGGTCGGTGCAAGATCGAGGGTCGAAGGACCTGTTCTGCGTTGTATTGTTCTTTGTTCTAGAAAGATGCTAGCCTGCTGTAGAGAGAAAGAAACAGCAGCATGCTGTGCCAGACAAAAAAAAAATTGCTCTCTTGGATATGTGGTACTTTAAAAATATAACGTGACATACATAACTTTTTGAAAGGTTATGTGTCAAATTCACTGTTCAGCAGTCAGTATACCTGACCTCAACCAGCTACTGGACATGTTGTGCTAAGCAGCTAGAAAGCTCCACACTGGAAGAGCATAGGTTAGATATATCTGTCTTACGCCCCAATTACTGAATTTTCTAATGAACACCTGCTAGGGTCATGGTGTAATTGTACTAGAAGAACTATGGACATTCAGCCCTGCATCAACAGCATCTAGCATCAAGTTCATGGGCCATACTGGTAGTTTGCAGTAAGGCTGACAAAAATAGCACAGGATCTTGACAAAAAGTGGAAACATTGTCTACTATAAATGATAAAAGACACTAACAAGTGACTTCAAGGATGGAATCTCATGGCTGAGATGAATGTTATAACATACTTGGCCCAGAAGCTGTGTGGACTGCAATCCTCTGAACAATGCCTAGATTTCACATGTTGGTGCCCTCCAGTCTTGGCTCCTCCAGAGTTTACAGGGTCTGAGAAAGGCACAAGTTAGTTCTCATGTCTCAATGATCTGTACCCCTTGCTGCTAGAATTCTAGCCTCTAACACTGATGGCAGGTATGTGGTTTGCCAGGCTTCTTCCCCTTTCAAGCACCTCTATGCTAGACGGCAAGTCATAAAATGGTGGGGACCACCTAGAATCTCTAGAGGCTTGATTTTACAGGGGAAACAAAAACAGTTTCTGTTGTGGAGCATGGTCTATTAATAGCTTGAATCCTGGCATAAGGAGTTTATTCCTCCTTCACTCCTTACAATACCTAGAAGAAATTCCAAGCTAAAGTAGGAAATCAGCATACCTGAATTCCAACTGTTTTCAGGCCTATACTCTCAGACATCCAAATGAAACAATCCTGTGGTTTTGTCTGGAGAATTCGACTCCTGTGCTTAATTCTTAATGTTCCTATCAGTCACTCCCAAATACTGCCTTGTAATAATTTTAAAGGATATGTTACATCCTATTCAGCATTTGATTATAGTCTATATAATATTTTATTTCAAATTTATTTTCTAAGGTTCTGGGAAAAATATTGTATCAGAATCACAAAACTGTTACAGTGCAGAAGGCGGCCATTCGGCTGACTGTGTCTGCGCAAAGAATTTTAGTTTAGGGCCAAACACATGCTTTTTACCCCATATTTGTAAGTTCTTGTCATTTAAATAATCATCTAATACACCCTTGAATGCCTTATTTGAAACTCCACCACACTTGCAGGCAGTACATTCTAAACCCATTCAATTTGCTGTGTGGTCCACTTGCTTTTCTCACCACACATTTGCTTCTTTTGCAAATCACTTTAAAACTGTGCTTTTTACATGGGAACACTTTCTCCCTATTTTGTCTGGACTCATGAATTTGAAAATGTCTATCGAACCTGCTGTTAGTTTTCTCCTCTCCAAGAAAAGCAGCCCCAACTTCTCAAATCTATCGTCATACTCTGGAATCATTTGCAAAGATCTTCAACATCCTTTTCACCACATTCACACCTTTCCTAAAGGGTGCCACCCAGAACTGTATATATTAACTGAGGTCTAATCAATGTTATTTACAAGTTCAACATAAATCCATTTACTCTCATTAGGTTCTTCCACCTTATTATCCTTCAACTAAGTTCTAATACAGTAAGTCATTTACAGCAAAGGTCATTATTCAGCCCATTGTGTCCTTCTCTCCCTGAAAATTCTTTAAATTGTGCCATTAAGTTTATATAGCCTCTCCCTGTACCTTCTGCTGAATTGTATTGAATTCCATCTTCCCCTAACTTTCCCATTCTGCTAGCCTATTGATTCCATGTACTTTAATTTTGTCCACTAACCTTTTATGAGGGACCTGATCAAAGGCTTCTAAAAATCCAAATACACCAAACTAATTGGTTCCGCCTTATTTATTTCTTAAATCCTCAAAAAACACCAGTAGATTTGTTCAACATGATCTGCCATTCATAAACCTATGTTGGCTTTCTCCAGTCACATTAAAACTGTCCATATGTTCTGTTATCACTTCTTTTACAATACTCTCCACTGCTGTTGTTAGGCTAATTGGTCAGCAATTCCGATTTTCTCACTCTTTGGAAGCCATTCGGTTCAAGGGTAATTTATGGCCAAAAACTGCTGGTTTTGATGGTGACATTCAGATTCCGTGAAAGAATAAAAGGGGAAAAAAATGTAAGCCCATTCTCTAACAATTCTTTTTATTGCAAATGAGAGTCAAGGAGATGGGAACAGGAATGCATCTGCAAGCCTAGAGCACAACAATTCGAAGACCAGAAGAAGAACATAGAGAATCGATAAAAACGGAAACTTAGCTACAGTTAATTTTTGTTTTTAGATCATTCCTGGGCTATGTTAAGACTCTCTGCATCCAACCAACGGTTGTTTTTGGAAGCATAGAAATTTATTCAGGGTTCCCAAGAAACAGAGTTAGCAGACTTGGTGTAGAGACTTCAGAGTAAATCATTACTGCCTCTATTAAAATTGCAGCAGTTTTAAAAATTTCTAACCAATCCCATTGTTAAAAATGCCATAGTGAAAAAAAATCCAGGCTTTGTTCATGGATTCACAAAATGTTGCTTCAATCATGACTGAAATTTGTCAAGTTCGTATGATACAAAGATGGAAGCATCATTTTTTGTGGGATTGCAAAAAAAAATGGTTTTGATCAGTAATGGCCTGCTACCCACAATCAGGCACTTAAATTGATGTACAGTGCAAAGTGCTTGGAAATAAAGCCATATAACACTGACCCAATGATTTTCCTTCATAAACTCCCTGCAGTAGATCATGACACTATTATGAATTTTTGCATGGAATTATCCATGTAACTTGTTGAGACAGATTGCCAATTAATAGAGAATTGAGGAAAATGAGATCATATGAATAGTTCACAAATAAATGAAAATACACTAATGGTGTAATTCCATGAACTTGGTTGACCAAATTTTCATTTTTTTTTTTAACAGATGATCTTTGTAACAGGTAGACTGACAAGACTTTCCCCTCAGTAAATTAGATTGGATTTGAAGTCAAGGTGTAGACAGTGTGCCAAGTCTATAAATTACTCATTCCTGATTTTGTTTTTATACCTTTTAATTTTTTAGAACAGGATTGTTTGTATGTGGCAGGAATACCTCCCATGACATAAAAACCTAAAACTATTGTGAACAATTAGATAAAATTGAGGCAAAACTATCAATAAAGGATAAGAACTCCCAAAGGTGTTTGATGAATAATCTTAAAATATGAATTTGCTCTTTATGTTTGCATTTGCTCCAGAATTTACTACCAATAAAAATGAATTCCATGAAATCCTAAACCACTATGATATTTAGATAAACTACAGCTCCTGTATTCCAAATACAATTTTTATGTGCAAACTTCATGCGGATACCTAACAGCTATTGCATTGACAGGAACATGTGGAAAGTTTCTAAATAAACACAAATTCTTTTCACTATAACTTCTAGTAGATACATGTTTGAGCTCCAAATTCTTGCACACAATGGGAAAGAAGTAATGATTTATAAACTAGCATTAAAGACCACCATTTCAGCTTCAAACTGTAAACTATTTAAAGAAAGCGAGGTAGCTAGATAATGGCAGCATTATTACTTTCTGACTTGGCTTCAAGGAATACCAGTCTACAGGGAAAAACATAAAATGTATCCATCATAAATACTAGGTTGGTTTGATCTTTCAGCATAACTTTTCCTGCAGAGTCATTTAATCCCAATAGAAAAGTGCCGCTTTATTAAGCCAACAGTGTGAATCATTGCACACATGGAACTGAAATTTGTGCTTTGATTGGTTTCTTTCAAAACAATGTTCTCAAGGATACAGAGATAAAAATTATAACATCAGGGAGATCAAGTAAATGAAAATAAAATGGAGAAAAAGAATTTTAATTAAAACATAAAAGACTAATTGGAGAGTAGTTTGATTGTCTACCCTTCCAATTTACTCTGATATCCACAAATACAATTACAGCATGTTGAAACTAATATAATTCAATGGAATCCATTGAAGGGTGCCAGGAAATTGAACAGCTTTATGATTTTTAATATGTTCTGAAGACTTCCATTTGCATTGGCATACAATATTACCGGCCATATCTTTATTTGGAAAAAAAGTTGCGGCTTAAGTAAATTCATTAAGCAATCAAAAAGCATTTATTTTGTTTAGTGCATACAACCATATTCAAGACAGATATTTGGGATGCAGATTTCAGAAACTGAGAGAAGGCACTATTTTGATCAGTGTCAATTCCCATAACCAGTTCAGTGGCAAACCATTATGTTTCTTGGGCCAGCAGTGATAAATGTCAATATACAGAGGAACCTCGATTATCCAAAAGGACACGGACAGAGAGTATTTTGTTCGGCTAATCAAATTCCAGATAATCGAATGCCGGATAACACAGTTTAGCCGAGCATCGGGACCTTGCGATCTTGCCAGATAATCCGATATTTGGATAATATCGAATGCCGGATAATTGAGGTTTCTCTGTACCGGTCGTTCTGTTATAACGTACACTTCATCAATGCAAATTCACTTTCAGGTGATTGACGAATTAGGGACGCTGTTTCTATAACACAAATGTTCAAAACATGTGTTGGCTGTAACACGATTACAGTACCAACACTTTAAGCGATGTTTCTAAAGCTTGATTTTTCCATAATTCGGGGTTGCACAAGAATGCAACCATCACGTTATAGAAGAACTGACTATACTCATTAGGTAATTGAAAATATAAAGTTAAAACTAACACTTCAATGTATTTAGGGCATTGGAAGTTGGTTGCAATGGTCACTGCTTACTGCTAATGATGAATAGAAAATGTAGTTGCTCCACAAAGTCAAAGCAACAAATAAATCAGTCAAATTGAAACAGGATCCACACAGATTCACTCTAATGATTGATAGCAACTATCTGTATTCAAGCCTCACCTGTCTGTTTCGTTCATCCACAATCCGCGTGATTTGAATCTTTTTCCTCCCCATCCTTGCTTTTTCTCTTCTCTCCTCACTTTTAAGTCCTGTACTTTTGACCTTAACTCACTTCCGTTTTCTCAATATCAGACTTTCTTCTCACTCCTCACTTCGTTCAGTTCACAGATTCTTGCATCTGTCCCTGTTAATAAAAAATAAATCAATTTATGTTAAACAGTATACCCTCAACTATAAAGCAAGGTAAAATGTATGGGACCAAAATTCAATAGCTTTTATACAGGTCTTTCATTTGCAGGAGATTTTGTTTTACAGATCTAAAGGGCTGAACCTCCAAAAAGGGGTGATGGTGGAGCAGGTGGGCAAAAGGTCTGGGAAGCAGCAACTTATGTTAAGCATTCCAATTTCACTGGCTCAATCGTGACCGGAAATAAATGAAAGGAAGTGAGGTGGTTAACCAGAGACAAAGGTCAGACCCTGAAGAAATATGAACAAATTTATCTTAAAGAAACAAATCACAAATGGATCTATAAAATCCATCAAAAATCCATTTTAAACTTCTTCAACTTGTTAGTCTCTAATAAAGAGAAACAAATGTTTATTCAGTATTCAGGTAATCTGTCAATTGTGTCAAAGTGTGAATGTGAACCTCGTGTTGAGATCATTTGTTTTTGAAATTCAGCCATACATTCACAAGGATAATGCTAACCCTTGGGGAAATGCTAACACAAAACTCGATTGAAACTGGACGATCAGATGCTATTTTCTTTTCTGATCAGCAACAAGTTCAAATAACCCTGCTAAATTCAGATATCCCACCAAAATAATAGACACCTGCGAGCATGAAATGCCAGTTTCAACTTCCACTCAAGGACCCGATGTCCAACATCTGACCAGACAGGTTGAGCATCAACTTGTAAGTCTTTCCAATATATGGTAATGTCAAGCAGTGACAGTGGAAGAGATTTCTGGTTTGCCATTTGATGGAACAAAATTAGAGCCTCTGCCATTACTACCCATAGCTGCAGACTATAATATTCATGTAAAACAGTAGTAATTCAGACTCTTTTGGGGCCAAGCTGGATGGTTGTTGTTGGATCACATTTAAGTCAAAGTTAAGGCTCGAACTCCATTCTGGTGAATTCACAATCTGCCTTTTTTCCCCTGACCATGGCAAAGACCACAATGCTGTAGATCAGACTTGACTTCAGGCAGAATTTAAGAAGAATTCCCACTCTCTTTTACCTACCCGTAACAATTGGATATGTTGGAAATGGAGCAAACACTTCTGCGTCGGTGTTCCGCATGTTATTTCTAAAGGTCTGCTAAGTCTTTCTGATTCTGCAAAAACCCATCCTGTGATGTTTACTTGATGCAGATATTGTGACCTGAGGGGAGGGTATGATTTAAGGGGAGAAGGGCATCTATCTAACCTCCCACCTTCCATCACCAAATTTTGGAGACAGAAAATATTATGTCTGTCCTCGTTAATATATGCTTTTTGCAGCCTGGCAATGAAAGACAGGAATAAAAGCAGAATCAGGGGACTCAGTTATGGGGAGGAAGCAATCCCAGGCTGGAGAATGGCCAAAGGTCTCCTAATGTGGGTAGAACAAGCAGAAAGAATCTTTAAAAAGCTTTTCAAAAGAGCGTCTCAACTAAACCTCCAGTGGTCAAGCTGCTTGATGTCACTGAAATACTGCTGGCAAGCCCCACACTGTGGCATAGCTTAGTCGGCCCATGATCAAAATGGTCTCCATGATTGCATCAAGATGTATGTTTGTTATTTAAATTAAACCTTCACTTAGTTGGGACCGTCCTGTGCCTGAAATCAAATTAGTTAAAATAGTGGGCTTGGTAATGTCACACCATCTCCTTCCTATTACCACCTTAGACCTTCCAGAGACTGCTGGACAGGCATGGTAGAATTGACCTTTTATTGGTATAAACTAACAATCCAAAACAAATGATGTCAAAAGCAAAAAATGTGCGTGTAGTGCCAACAATTATGTTACTTTTGAACATATAAAATTACATAATAGTACAGAGACTTATTTTGAAGAGGGACATATGTAGCAAATTAAGAAGACTGTACTATGTTCTCGTAGTTCCGCAAAACCCGCGACAAATTATACCTGCCTGGGGCAATATCAGGTGGCATGATTTTTATCACTTTCTGGAAAACTGTCTAAATTGCTCAGATCTCCCATCTGATCTGTATGTAGACTGGTTGCATGATCCAAAGAAAAATTGCTTGAGGAAGGTATATGATAATGGTTCTCAATTATAAAATTTAGTATCATGTTAGGGTTTTTGCATATGAAAGGGGCATATTTACCATATTGTAAGTTCAGAAACCAGGCCAGGTTTAATAATCATGGTGAAAGGTTGGAGGTATGGTAGCAACTCTGCCAGGGGCCATTCCCAGGCACCTTCACGCAATTATTTTTAAGACATCAAGTATGTACCTGATCAAGGTTAGGCTGCAGAACACTGTAGGGGGAGTTTTCCACTTTCAATTGCTGCTAGTCAAAGGCCAGCAGACTATCATTACCAGCACAGCCACTGGCATGAGAAATGGGAAATCAGTTTGAAGGGCAAGAATGGATCTCCCAGTGGGGAGTGAGCACAAATACTTGAGCAGGAGGGATCTCAGCTGCCTGGCAAGACATGAAAGTTTGTCACTTGACGTGTTCTCTTCTTGCACACACTCCCCCCATCACCCACCACTTAAGGGACTCCAGGCAAGATAACCTTCTAGCCCCAGTCATAATTGGGAGATTGGAGAAGACAACAAGCTCTTCATCTTGAGATTTTAACTCTATTTTAGGGCCTCCCCATCTCCCTGTGCACTTCCGTGGGACACTGAATTCCATCCATTGTTTGAGAGATAACCAGCTATTGCAGCATATGTAAAGTAACAATTGTATCACAGTTAATGAAATCACAATGTTCCCTAAGTAGGAAGGAAAACATTGTCTTTTTTTGACGTGACATTATAGATAATGACATGTTCCACTTAGGCAAATAGCGTAATTCTGCAGCAACAAGACATTTTAGCTTTGAAATTTTAATAAAATTGTATCAAGGCAAAATATAATTTGAATATGAATACTCTGAGGAACCAAAAGTTACAAGATAACTGAGTCTTCCTGTTTTCACAAGAATGTTATTTATTTTTTAAATATCCTATAGTATATTTTGGGTAAGTTTTGCCTAAAAATGAGCAACATTTGTCTTTGCCTCCAAAGAATAATGTCATTAAATTATATTTTCACTTCTCTCTTCAATTTAGGTGGTTCCCTGTAACTTCTGTTTTATTTATCTAGTTGCTTTCTCTACAAAAGAAATTTCTAGGATAACTATTTGTATTGGGTTTGGGACTAGATACTGGTATGTGTCCCTCTTTAACCTGGTATGTCTCTTCCGCTTACGTCCACTCTGCTCAGGCATTGTTTATGTATGCTATAAAGCAGAAAATAACAATTAATAAGCGGGGTAGATAATGGCATCTGGCATTTGTTACGTTTTGCCCTGCAATTAAGTTTTATAACATTTTGCATAGCAAGTTGTTGAAAGCACCTCACCATTATTTTGACAGCAAAACCAGGTCTATTGAAGGTACATAATTATTGAATGAGGTGAATATGATGTCTGGCAGACAAATCTGAACTTTCACAAATCTCATCCTAATTGCAGATGAAGATGACAGTTGGCTCATTTGCTTCCCCTCCCAATTGTTCCCTTTCAGTTTTTTTTAAAATGAAACAACACCTTTGTGAACTATTTTGGGACTTCTGTCAGCATGGAGGTATTTCAAAAAGATGGTAAGTTTAAAACAAATGCATTGCTTGACTAGGAACCAATGCAAATCAGTGAATAATATAATCAGTCAATATAAATAGGTGGATAAATAGCACTTGGTGCAAGTAAAGATATGGGCAGTTTTGTGTCATCTAAAATATACAGCATGTAGAATTTGGAAGGCTAGCCAACAGTGTATTTGAATAGGTTAGACATAACAACAGTATGGATGAAGGTGTCCACATCAGTGAGCTGAGGCAAGGGCAATGTCAGACACTACAAACAAGTTGAAAATAGTTTGTAATAGAGAGGATGCAGGTACGTGGTCTCAAACTGATCTTGGTGACAAATAAAATTGAAAGGCAGTAGCATAGTGGTAATGTAATCCAAATACCCAGAATATTACTCTGAGAACATGCTTCTGATGGAATTCAAATTCAATGAATAAAAAAATCAGAAAATGTAAGATTAGCTCTGGAATGGTATCATAAAATTTCCATTAACTGTCATAAAAACCCATCTGGACTAGTATTGTTCTTCAGTGAAGGATATCTGCTGATCTTACTCAATTTTGGTGTATATGTAATGCTGGATCCACAGCAATGCAATCAACTCTTAAATGCCCTTTCAAATAGCACACCGAGCCAATCAAGGGCAATTAGGGATGAGCAACAAATATTGGTCTTTCTACATATGCTTACATGCCTTTCCAAAAATAGAGCAAAGACAGTATAGTTGCAAACTGTCTGGTTCAACCTCAGTCAGTTGGCAGGGAGAAGGATGGAGAATGCAGAAAATATCTGCTTTTCCAGTACAGTTGTCAGATAAGCAGACTGATATTTTTGAGACAGTTGAAGATTAAAAATATGATGAAGGTGAAGTAGGGATAATTGGAGTGAAGGAGAAAATTATGTTTTTTTTGGACAATGCCATTGTGGAAACATAAGAAATAGCAAATTCAGCTGTAAGACATCTTACTGCAATATCGTCACTGAATTTCACTACTACTGAACAAGATGAATATGATGGTTGGCTGTAAGTTGACTTCCTCAGGATCATAAGATAATTAAAGATGATAGAAGCCATTTTATAATCCTAGTTCTTCGAGATAGACTGACCCTGAAATATAAAGTCACAGAACATCCAATTGGTATCTTATTTGATTATTTGTTGCATGAAGAACATCCCATTCTTCAATGTCACCACTTGAATCTATGACCAGAATTGAAGACTCGAGGTGCCATTTGTACTGTGTAATTTTAACATTAGAATACAAGTCAGAGGAACTAATGTTCAAGAATCTATTAGTTAATAATTGTTGCTTTGTCTTGGTAGGACATTTTGGGCACTAATTCTATTAAGAATTGCATATTTTCAATTTTTTTGACACTATTAATGTGTTCAATTTTCTTTTTTCTTTCTGATGCATAGATTCTAATCTTTGCAAATTTCTTTATAAAATAATTATTGTTCCATATCAACAACTACTCATCAAAGTACTTATAACATGGATGGAATTACACACTATAAAACTGCACTGGCATACAAAACCACATTAAATGTATGCAAACCATTAAATTACATATGCTACCCTTACATTGGAACACACTCTGCTGCTCAGAGAAAAACAATACTTCATAAAACAAAACTCACTAAACTTTGCTATAGTTTCACTGGCTGCTGCAATTTACTTGAATGTCACATGTACAAAGCATAATGCTGTATAAAACATAATGCAAATTGAGGACTTTATTTTAACATAAAGCCTTAACTAATTATAAAATCCTCAAAGAAAAAGAAGCCAGTTAACATCAGCAACAATTCTCAACTATCTTCCAACAGTATCATACAAACAAAAATGCTAGATACTGGAAATAAAGACATCTTAATGAACAAAAATATATTCTGAATATTAAAACATTTCTCATTAGTTCCTTTTATAAATATTTTGTGACATGGAAATGAACACTTTCCATGGGATGGAACAATTCAACAGAGAAATTACAGAAGGATATAAGTAATACAGCATGCCAACAGAATACAAAGCTATAATCTTTCATCACAGCTGAATTAATGGTTATAAACTATGTACGCTTTGCTCTAGTGGTTTGTGACATCACCATAATACTTCAATTAAACTGCATCCTTGTCCTGCCTTGATGACTAAGCAAATTTATCCAAATGAGTAGATGAGCTGTACACCCAGGAAAATCCCAGGATTAACTGGGAGATTTAGTTAGTCTCAGCTAGGGTTGCCACTGAGGGCATATATCTACTTTCAACAATAAATAATTCGGGAGACAAACCTGGTAAGGGTTCTTATTTCTAATAAAACCTATATGATAACTCCCATATCCGCTCAGTATGGATATCATGAAAAGTTAGTATTATGCTTTATGTGATAGTTCGTTGAGTTAAATAGCCCACCATTCCCCAATGCTCAAACAAAAATGGACACGGAGGTGAGATACCTCAAATTAAGTGGTGCGAGTACAATTAGAGCGCACGTTAAGTCCTTCAAGAGAGGAGTATAGAGAAGAACTTTTGGAATAAAACAGAGTTGGTTTATTCGCAAAACTTAGTGATTGGTATAATTAGGTTCCATTACTCTTTTAAAAAAGTAGAAAGACTGTATTAAAAACAGAACACAACTAAACAAGGAACAAAACCAAATATCTATTTTTTAAAAATATAAACATTACTTTATTATTTTATTTTCTCCATGAGAAAAAAACACATTTAATTAACATAGGTCACTTCAGTTACGAGGAGGAGAAAGTGAGGTCTGCAGATGCTGGAGATCAGAGCTGAAAATGTGTTGCTGGAAAAGCGCAGCAGGTCAGGCAGCATCCAGGGAACAGGAGAATCGACGTTTCGGGCATAAGCCCTTCTTCAGG
>NC_057711.1:45856290-45963262 GCF_004010195.1 Chiloscyllium plagiosum
TGGTGGCGGTTGGAGGGGCGGGGTTCAAGGGCGGAGGATCGGGAAGTGGAAGAGATGCGGTGGAGGGCATCGTCGACCACGTCAGGGGGGAAATTGCGGTTCTTGAAAAAGGAGGCCATCTGGGTTGTACGTTTTTGGAACTGGTCCTCCTGGGAGCAGATGCGGCGGAGACGAAGGAATTGGGAGAATGGGATGGCGTTTTTACAGGGGGCAGGGTGGGAGGAGGTGTAGTCCAGGTAGCTGTGGGAGTCGACTTCAATTACTAACTTTCTTCTTAAACCACTTCATCTTGCTCCTCTGCCTTCTCTTTCAATGATGAGTCTGAGGAATTATCTAAAATTGAAATCATTTACTGACTTTTTTTGCCCATCAAACCATAAACTGGATTAATGAACTCACTTAATGAGCAGACAACAAACAGGAAAAATAATTCAGCTATTTTCAGGTTGGCAATCCATTTTCAGGTTAACACTTTGTGATTAGTGGACCAGTGAGTATCAGTGCTTAGACTTAAATGAAGAGAACAGATAATGCAAGTTTGCTGATGACACAAATTTGGTGAGCGAGCAAGCCAAGAACAACAGACATAGATAATTCAATGGGATTTGGACAGTGTCTGAGAATATGCAAAAGGAGGCAGATAGAGAATAATGTGGTGAAACATGAAATTATCCACTTTGGTTGAAGAAAAAAGGAAAATATTTTTTTAAAATGGTGACAGTCTAATAAATTCAGATAGGGTCCTTGTCTGTAAATCACTGTAAGTTAACATTTAGGTACACCAACTAAGTTAGGAAAGGAATTGGTATTTTAGCCTTTTGTATTTTCTTCCCATTCATTAACGGGATGTGGCCTTCACTAGCTAGGCCAAAATTTATTGCCCATCCCTAACTGCCTAGAGGACAATTAACAATCAACTACATTGCTGTGCGTCTGATGTCACATGTAGGCCAGACCAAGTAAGAATGACAATTTCCTTCCCTAAAGGACATTAATGAACCAGTTGGGTTTTTCTAGACAATCAAAAATAGTTCCATAGTCATCATTAATTTTATTTTCAGGTCATTACTGAATTCAAATTCCACCATCAGTCATGGTGGGATTCAAACTCAGGTCCCAGAACATTACTTTTACACTCTTTTCCAGAGACCCAGGTAAGGAGGATTTTCCCAAATAATAGAACTTTGGTAGATTCATCAGAGGTCTGTAAACATATTCCATTATTCAAAGGATGCAAGGGACAACCAAATAATTTTAGGCAGCTTAGGCCGACTTTGGAGGTGGGCAGATTATTAGAACCAATATTGAGAGTCCAAATTAAATGCTACATGGAAAGGGATAGATTAATCAGGGATGGTTAGCATGGTTTTGTTAGGGAAGATCATGTCTTACTTAACTGTATTTTTTGAGGAGGCTGTGAGGAGGGTTGATGAGGGTAGTGAATGTTATCTATACGGGTTTTATTCTGCATTTAACAAGGTCCCACATGATTGACTATTTAGAAACATTAATGCCCATGGGAAATGGAAAAATGTGCTGAGTTGGATCCAGTGACAGGAAATAAAGGGTAATGGTCAACTGATGCTTTTGTGAATGAAAGTTGTTTCCAGTGGGGCGTTCCTGAAGGCTCAGTTCTAGGTCCCTTGCTGTTTATGGTATATTCTAAGGATTTAAGAGTTAAATGTGCAAGGCATGATTGCAAAATTAACAAAATTACTTGAAAATTGGCTGTTTGAGAGGGAAGAGGAAGGCTGGTATCTGTAGAAGGTTGTGGCCTCGTTCCTAGTCTCACCAGCTAATGGAAACATCTCACAATGTCCACTGTGTCAAGGCCATTCAGTATCTTGTAAGTTTCAATTAGATCCCTCTCATCCTTTTAACCTCCATCGAGTTCTCAAACTTTCCTCATATGTTAAGCCTTTCATTCCTGGTATTATTCTTATGAACCTCCCCTGGACGCGCACCAGGGCTAGGGTATGGGGTCCAAACATGCTCACATTACTCTAAATGTAGCCTGACCAGAGCTTTGTAAAGCCTCAGAAATACATCCTATTTTTATATTCTAGTCCTCTTGAAATAAATGCCAACATTGCATTTGCTTTTCTAACTACCGACTCAACCTGCAAGTTGACCTTAAGGTAATCCTGGAATAAGAATCCCAAGTCCCTTTGCACTTCAGACTTTTGAATTTTTTTCCCCATTTAGAAATAGTCTCTGCCTCTATTCTTCCTACCAAAGCATTTGACCACACACTTTCCCATGTTGTATTCTATCTGCCACTTTTTTGCCCACTCTCCTAACCTAAATCCTTCTGCTGCCTCCCCGCCTCCTCAATACTACCCATCCCTCCAATTATCTTTGTATCATCCCAAACATAGCCAGAATGTCCTCAGTTCCTTCCTGTAGATCATTAATGTATAAAATGAAAAGTTATGGTCCTAACACAGACCCTTGCGGAACACCACTAGTTACAAGCTGCCATCCTGAGAAGGACCCTTTTATCCCCACTCTCTGCTTTGTGCAAGACAGCCAAATATTCTAACCATGCTAATACTTTGCTTCTAACATCATGGGTCCTTATCTTACTCAGCAGCATCATGTATGGCACCTTGCCAAAGGCCTTCTGGAAGTCCAAGTAAATAACATCCTTTGACTCTCCTTGGTCTAACCTGCTCATTACCATCTCAAAAAAGTTTTAATGGATTTATCAAGCATGAACTCTCCTTGATGAAATCATGTTGACTTTGCCCTATTTTACCATGCACTTCCAAGTATTCAGAAATCTCATCCTTCACAATTGACCCAAAATCTTACCAACAATTGAGGTTAAGCTAATTAGCCTGTAATTTTCCATCTTTGCCTTACTTCCTTTTTCAACAGGGGAGATATTAGTGATTTTCCAGTCTTCTGGGACCCTCCCTGACTCCAGTGATTCCAGGAAGATCCCTTCAGCTATTTCCCCTTCAGGAGGTGGAGTCCATCAGGATCAGGTGATTTATCCTTTCAGTTTTCCCACACCTTCTCCTTGGTGATGGCTACCACATTCACGACTTAACTCTCTGGGAATTTCTGGGATAGTACTCATGTCTTCCACCGTGAAGACTGACACACAAGTAGTTGTTCAGTACCTCAGCCATTTCCCATTATTATTTCTCCAGCATCATTTTTCCAGCAGCCCAATATTGACTTCTACCTCTCTTCTGCCCTTTATATATCTAAAAAAGCTCCTGCAATCTTTTTATATTATTGGCTAGCTCTCTCTCATATTTAATCTTCTCCCTCCTGATTTCTTTTTTTGTCCTCCTCTTTTGGTCTTTGTAGGCTTCCCAATTCTCTGCCTTCTCATTGCCCTTCGCTGCATTATATGCTTTCACTTTTGCTTTTATGCTGTTCCTGACTTCACTAGTAAGTCATGGTTGCCTCACCCTCCCTTTAATATGCTTCATTTTCTGAGAGATGAATTTTTACTGTGTTTCCTGAATTACTCCCAGAAACTCTTGCCATTGCTGTTCCACTATCTTTCTTGGTGGCTCTTCCCTCAGACAATTCTGCTTACCTTTTCCCTCATGCCTCAGTGGTCACCTTTCTTCAACTGTAATACCATTACATAGGCTTCCCAATTCTCTGCCTTCTCATTGCCCTTCGCTGCATTATATGCTTTCTCTTTTGCTTTTATGCTGTTCCTGACTTCACTAGTAAGTCATGGTTGCCTCACCCTCCCTTTAATATGCTTCATTTTCTGAGAGATGAATTTTTACTATGTTTCCTGAATTACTCCCAGAAACTCCTGCCATTGCTGTTCCACTATCTTTCTTGGTGGCTCTTCCCTCAGTCAATTCTGCTTACCTTTTCCCTCATGCCTCAGTGGTCACCTTTCTTCAACTGTAATACCATTACATGTGAATGCACCTTCTCCCTCTCAAATTGCAGAGTAAATACTATTATATTATGGTCACTGTCTCCTAAGGATTCCTTCACATTAAGCTCCCTTATCAAGGTATTTGGAAAGGCAAGGACTGATTAGAGGATTGATGAGGGCAGAGCGGTAGATGTGATCTATTTGGACTTCAGTAAGGCATTTGACGAGGTTCCCCATGGGAGACTGGTTAGCAAGGTGAGATCTCATGGAATACAGTGAGAACTAGCCATTTGGATACAGAACTGGCTCAAAGGTAGAAGACAGAGGATAGTGTGGAGGGTTTCAAACTGGAGGTCTGTGACCAGTGGAGTGCCAAAAGGATCGGTGCTGGGTCAACTACTTTTCATCATTTATGTAAATGATCTGGATATGAGCATAAGAGGTATAGTTAGTAAGTTTGCAGATGACACCAAATTGAAGGTGTAGTGGAGAGCGAAGAAGGTTACCTCAGATTACAACGTGATCTTGACCAGATGGGCCAATGGGCTGAGAAGTGGCAGATGGAGTTTAATTCCGATAAATGCGAGGTGCTGCATTTTGGGAAAGGAAGTCTTAGCAGGACTTATACACTTAACGTTAAGGTCCTAGAGAGTGTTGCTGAACAGAGACCTTGGAGTTCAGGTTCATGGCTCCTTGGAAGTGGAGTCGCAGGTAGATAGGATAGTGAAAAGGTGTTCGGTACGTTTTCCTTTAATGGCCAAAGTATTGAGTACAGGAGTTGGGAAGTCATGTTACGGCTCTACAGGACATTGGTTAGGCCACTGTTGGAATATTGTGTGCAGTTCTGGTCTCCTTCCTATCGGGGGCATGTTGTGAAACTTGAAAGGGTTCAGAAAAGATTTACAAGGATTTTTCAAGGGTTGGTGCATTTGAGCTATCGGGAGGCTGTTTTCCCTGGAGCGTCGGAGGCTGAGAGGTGACCTTATAGAGGTTTATAAAATCATGAGAGGCATGGATAGGATAAATAGACGAAGTTTTATCCTTGGGGTGGGGGAGTCCAGAACAAGAGGGCATAGGTTTAGGGTGAGAGAGGAAAGACATAAAAGAGACCTAAGGGGCAACGTTTTCACGCAGAAGGTACTACATGTATGGAATGATCTACAGAGGAAGTGGTAGAGGCTGGTACAATTACAACATTTAAAAGGCAGCTGGATGGGTATATGAATAGGAAGGGTTTGGAGGGATATGGACAGGGTACTGGCAGGTGGGACTAGATTGGGTTGGGGTATCTGGTCAGCATGGACAGGTTGGACCAAAGGGTCTGTTTCCGTGCTGTACATCTCTATCATTTTATGGCTCTAAGTCTGTGTCATTGCACATCACTAAATTCAGAATTGCCTGTTGCCTAGTGGACTCTACCACAAGCAGCTCCAAAAAGCCATCTCTTAGACATCCCACAAATTCCCTTTCTTGCAATCCACCACCAACCTGATTTTCCCAGTCTACTTGCATATTGAAATCCCTCAAATACTTGTCTTTTTGACACTCTTCTTCTATCTCCTGGTGTTTCTTTTGCCTCATATTCTGAATACTGTTTGGAGGCCTGTACATGGCTCCCATTATAGTTTTATTACTTTTGTGGTTCCTCAACTCTACCCACACAGATTCTACATCATTTGTCCTACGTTGCTCCTTGCTATTGATTTAATTTCATTCCTCACTAATAAGGCAATCACACTCTCTCTGCCCATCTGCCTGTCTTTTGGATAAGATGCCTATCCCTGAATATTTAGAAGATATTAAGGCGGCACATGGGATGCTTTCCTTCATTTGCTGAGGTATTGAATACAGGGGCAGGAATGTATTTATGCACGGTTCTGGTCACCATATTACAGGGAGAACATAACTGCTCCAGAGAGAGAACAGAGGAGACTTACAGAAATGTTTCTGGACCTGAAAATTGCAGCTGTGAAGAAAGATTGGATAGGCTAGGATTATTTTATCTTAAGGTCAGAGGAAGCCAAGTGGGTGACTTAACTGAAAGTCATAAAGGGACTTGGATACACCAGACAAGAAAGAACTGTTCCCGTAATGGGGTGATCAATTACAAGGGACACAGATTTAAGGTGATTAATCAAAGGGTGAGGGGGAACATACTCACAATGCTTCAGATGAAAAAGTATCTAATTTGCCTCCCTGTTTGGGGTTGAGGCACAAGATCTTAGCCCATTTAAAAAGAATTTTGATCTGGTTAAGGGATAAATTTTGGCCAGAATATGTAAAAATGTAAGCAAGAAGAACAGTTGTAGACCATATGCCTCTTAAATCTAGTCTGCCATTCAGTATCATGATTGAGTTTAGAAGAGTGAAAGGGTACTAGATTGAAGTTTACAATGGCTTTGACAAAGTGGATGTGGAAGGAATGAAAAGAATCTCTTGTGGGTTAGTCCAGTATAATCTCTAAAGCTACAGATCAGATGCTGAAATTGGGATCAAAATGGTTCGCTAGTTTATCCAGCAGGAGCAGACATGATGGACTGAATGGCTCCCTTCTGTGCTGTAACTTTTATAAGTTCTACAGTTCTATACTACTTTGTGTACACAGTTTAGTCTCATTCCGTAGAATAGAATATGCTTTTCCGAAAAAGGATGCAATATAAAGTTTCACTAGATTACTCCCTGGGGTGGGAGTTATGTCTTGTTCAGAGAAATTGTGTAGAATGGATCCATATTTACTGGAGTTGAAAAGATAACAAATTCCATTCAAACATGACAATTTTCTCACCAAGATGTTTTCTTAGTTTCCTCTGTTAGCCTCAATAATGAGCTACTTCAAAGCCTAAGTGATTTCAAACTTCCTCTCTACTCATCATGCTTTCTCTCCTTGAAGATAAGTTCTATCCTGTGCTTGAATAATATCTCCCTCTTTATACATTCACCAGAACAGACTCATGGTCATGATTTGAGTTTGTCATCTCACATGATTGTGATAATCATATAAAATCATCTGATCATTTTTTCATATTACTTTCATCCCTCTTCTCTCCACAAACCCACTTCCATTTCCAAAATTCCTTGGTTTCCCTGCCTTACAAAATCCTATCCACCTCTGCTTTAAACAGTTTTTAATTATTCTGCCTCCTCTGTCTTCTGGGGCAGAAGTTTCCAAAGAGACACACCCTCAGAGGAAAACAAAATTCTCCTCATCTCTGTCCTGATTGGGTGACCCCAAATCTAAAGCAGTGCACTTTCCTCTGGACTAACCCACAAGAGATTCTTTCCATTCCTTCCACATCCACTTTGTCAAAGCCATTCAGGGTTTATACGCTTCAATCTAGTACCCTTTCACTCTTCTAAACTCGATCATGATACTGAATGGCAGACTAGATTTAAGAGGCATATGGTCTACAACTGTTCTTCTTGCTTACATTTTTACATATCCTGGCCAAAATTTATCCCTTAACCAACATGGCCACTACAGATTATCTGTTAATTTGCATCATTGTTGTTTATAGGAATTGGTATGCATTTATTGACCATTATGTTATCTATCATGTTACTTGTTATTTTGGACAAGTTAGATAAGTGGGCAAATACATAACAGATGCAGTATAATGTGCATAAGTGCAAGGTTATCCACTTTAGTAGCAAAAACAAGCAGGCAAATTATCATCTAAATGGCATCAGATTAGGAGAGGGAAAAATGCATTGAGATCTGGGTGCCCTCGTTCACCAATCTCTGAAAGTTGGTAAGCCTGTTGGCCTACTTAATAAGAAGATTTGAGGACAGAAGCCAGGATGTCTTGTTGTGACTGTACAGAGCCCTTTGCGAGGTGACACCTGGAGTACTATGCACAGTTTTGGCCTCCTTACCTGAGGGAGTACAAAGAAGGTTTATCAGCCGGATACCTCGGATGGCAGGAACTACATCCAGAGAAAGATTGGATTGATGGACATGATATTCGCTACAGTTTGGAAGAATGAGGGGCATCTCATAGAAATCTAAAACATTCTAACAGGATTAGACTGGGTAAATGTAGGAAGATATGCATGACGACCAGTGTGTCCAAATCAGGAGTTGCAATCTAAAAATATGCAATAGGCCTTTTAGGACAGAGATGAGGAGGAATTTCTTCATCCAGAGAGCGGTAAGCCTATGAAATTCTCTACCCAAATGTTGACGCCAAAATATTGAAGCCTTTCAAAAAAGACATTGATATAGTTTTTAGGAGTAAAAGGAATCAAAGGATATGGGGAGAAAGCAGAAACAGGAGATTAAGTCAGATGATCAGCTATGATCATATTGAAAAGGGCCAAATTATCTCCTCTTGCTCTTACACTGGAACAGAGTACATTTTAAAACTGCTTCATTGACTCTAAAAACAATTCTGCCTGATGTAAGGTTGTAAAATGTGTTACCATAAGAACATAAGATACAGGAGCAGAAATAAGCCATTCAGCCCATCGAGTCTGCTCTACCATTCAATCTTGGCTGATATATTTCTTAATCTCATTCTCCGCCTTTTCCCCGTAACCCTTGATCCATTTACCAATCATAAAACTATCTATTTCTGTCTTAAACATGCTCAATGATTAGGCCTCCACAGCTGTCTAAGAATGCCTTAGTTCCCCAGAGTAACCTCTGGCTGAAGAAATTCCTCCTCATCTCAGTTCTAAAGTTCCTTCACTCTGAGGCTGCGCCCTTGGGTTCTAGTCTCTCCTAATAGTGGAAACATCTTCGCCACATTGATTCTACCCAGGCTTCTCAGTATTCTGTAAGGTCCAATGAGATCCCTCCCTCATACTTCTAAACTCCATCGAATACAGACAGAGAGTCCTCAACAGCTCCTCATATGACAAGCACTTTATCCCCAGGATCATTCTTGTCAACATCTTCTAGACTGTTCCAATATCAGCACATCGTTCCTTAGATATGGGGCCCAAAACTGCTCACAAAATTCCAAATACGATCTGATGAGAATCTTATAGTCTCAGCAGTACAATCTGTTCTTGTATTCTAGCACTTTTAAAAGGAATGCTAACATTTCATTTGCCACCTTAACAGCCAACTGAACCTGTATTTTAACATTAAGAGAACTCCCAAGTCCCTTTGCGTTTCAGATTTCTAAAGCCTTTCCCCATTTAGAAAATAGTCTATACCTCTCTTCTTCCTACCAAAGGGCATAACCTTATTCTTTCCCACACTGTATTTCTTCTGCCACTTCTCTGCCCACTCTCCTCACCTGTTCAACTCTTTCTGTTATCTCCCTGATTCCTCAAAACTATTTGCTCCTCCATCAATCTTTATGTCATCTGCAAACTTAGCAACGATGCCCTCAGTTTCTTCAACCATATCATTAATGTACAGGTGAACAGTTGCGGTCCCAACACTGACCTTTGGAGAACTCTACTAGTCACTGACTACCATCCTGAAAAATATCCTTTTATCCCCACTGCCTGCCTTCTGTCAGACAGCCAATCCTCTATCTATGCCAGAATCTTGCTCCAATCACAACATGGAGTAGAAGGGATCAGATATTTCATCAACTGTCTCCTCCCAGTATATGCTGCGGAGGCAGGATGCAGGAAATACATTAATAAACCAAACTTCTTCCATTCAAAAAGCCTCATTACGTAGTGAGAGTAGGGCCCCAAAACATTAACACAAATCCAAAGCAGAATCATTGAGTTCAATTTGAAAAGCACCTACTGCATACTGAAAATTATTTCTTCACGACTAGTAGTTTTAGGCAGAAAGGCCAAGACCTTCACTGAACAACAAGAGTTGTCCTCAAGTCCCACCAGCATCAGCAACATCTCTGTCCCAACCCCAAACCCCATAAAAACAGTAAACAATGGGACCAACTGCCCCTTTATGTAAATTGCCCAGACAATTTGGGGACGAGACCAAGGCTTGCCACGTTGCAATTTGACAATGAAGTGGGCCCCCAGGAGTTTCAGATCCCCTGTGACTTAGAGAAAAAAAAATGCTCAGCTACAAGCTATTATAATTTTACTCTGAATTAGGATTTCATTTTATGGAAAATCTTTATACAGTTTCTTAATATCAAAGTGGAAAAATACACATAAAGCTGTATTAGTTCTAATGATGAACAGTTGAATAGTTCCTGAACTTGTGTTGCCAGCCACATTTACAATGTGGGGAACAGTAAGTGCTGCCACTAGCACTGAAAGCAACCAATTGAAGAGCTGTGGTCTCAAAACAGCTTTACTTCATTCCTGAATTCACAGATACAATAACAACCACTGTGATCCAAGCAAAAGATTTGTTTACTTTGCTGGATTCTACCATACTGCAAGAAGTCAGATCAGCATAAAGCTATAAAGACACCCTCTTCTGCTTTTACTGGAACAGTTTTTTGTTGAAACCACAGAATCAGCCAACAGATGGTACAATAATATACCATGTTTAATAGTACTCTATTTTTTAACAAGAGCACAATTCTTTAAGGATTGGATAGCAAATATATCGTGGGGTCATGCTTTAGATCAGTGCTATTAAGGACATAAGACCATAAGTTCTGTAACACTGCACCATACCATATTTAGAACATAATAAACCCTTCCATCATTCCATTTCCTTTATTTTCTACAGGAAAAAGGTATCTATTTAGGATGGAATTATATTTTGGCAGGGTGTGAATATCAAATTTGACAAGTATTCAAACATAAAATTCCAGATCTTATACACGCAATTTAAAAAGAAATTACAACAAGTTATCCTCTGCTGAAGATTTTATTGACTTTGCACAGCGCATTCTCCATCGCAGAAGAGCACAGAAAAAACATATTAAACTACAGGAGCAATATAAAACTGTTCAGAATAATCCAATTGCACATTTCATACAGGCACCTACCAGCATAATTGATTATGATTACAATACAAATACAAACAATAAAATAAGCTTAGTGTATGGAGAAGTATATTTAATTGTGTATGCCAATAATTAGTCATCTGAATTGGAAATAGTTTTGATTGTAAACCCTCAGACTTTGCCTTTCTCCAATATATTTCTCATGGGAGATGGGTTTCTTTTTTGAGAAGGAGTTAACTGCTTGTAATGTGGAAAAATAGTTCAGTCCATACAGACACAGCATATTGGCACAAGATGGGAATTTAAAAATCTGGTACTGTAGCTGAATGAGAAAAAGGAACTTGGTTTTGGCGGGCTTAACATCACTGTATGATTTGGCACAGAGAACATGCTGCAGGAAGGGTGATTTGAATGTGAATTAGGAAGAAGGCACTTGGGCAGCTGCTGTAGATTTCTCTCTCTCCCTCCCTCTTGGTCTCTCTCGCTTCACTGCATTGCAAAGGTCTGACAGAATGGCAGGAAACACGCAGAGAGTGGTCGAGGAAGGATGTGATGTCAGCAACCACTAACAATAAAAGGTGTAAAGGTGCTTCCTTCCTTAAACTGTTCCAGAAGTGCAAAATGGGAACCAAAACTCTCCACTTCCTTCTCATAGCAGAAACTGTCTGAATCTATTTTACTACAGTACCCCACACAAACAGTCTTCTGACAAAGTCACTGAAGGGACAGTGAATAAGGAAAGCTTCAAATGAAACTGTAACATACAAAAAAAATCCTACAACCATTATTAACTGCTAAGATAAGCATTAAGCAATAACTAAGATTCCAATATCTGTTTTATTATTTGCCATTAATTTATACTTACTAAGCAAATGAAGGAAAAAAAAATGTTTACCAACTGGAACGGTTACAATATTTTTCATGTGGCATAACAAACATTGGAAAACTTTTGTAAAGCAGTATTTGCAAAACATAGATAGGGCCTTCACATTTTCAGTTAAAAAGATTTTGTTGATTAAGGTCTGCTTTGGTTCACAGCAGCTTTTCTCATCCAATTGTTCACTGTTCACCACATTACATATCCTATGAGTCTTTTGAAAACCTTCCTTGGGGAATTGCATGGTCAAAGAGGTGGAAATGCCCATCACTGCTGGGACTTTCCTGTCTTCATACCATAATGCTGTAGCCAGGTCCCAACTGGACACCATTTCAAATGCTGAAAGCAGGAAATGACCAAGTATTTCAAGTGCTATCACTAAGGCCATGATCCAGAGGGAACAAAAAAAAGCTTATACCCTGCTTCGTGGGCAGGGAACAGGAGGTTATAATGTATGGGATGATCAAGTGGAGGGAGTACATTTTCCTGTGGACTGCCATATGGGGCCACACCATCAGGACAAGCCAGTCTTGACCCAAATTGCCACCTGGGGCAGTGGGGTATCCAAAGTAAATTGGGACTCCCACTTCCACAGAAAGAAGCTCAATAAACTTCTATATTCCATACGAGTAAAGGACTCCATCCATTCCATGTTACCTTAGACTCAAAAGGATACCCTTTATTCTGACTTTGCTAATGCACAGGCATCTCATGGACAAATGTCATTACTACATGCATTGTCCATTCAACAGCCTTTGCCCACCTCAACCTCCTTAACTACTAATCCTTTTCTCTTTCTGTACTTTTACTCACTCACTGAGGACACCTCGCCACCTTTATGCGTCACCATTAACGACTTCCATGTATTAATTTCTCCCATTGTCTCATTGTCAGCAAAACTGGCCTAACCACTGTCTCCACATTACTTGAATCCTTCTACAGCTTCACTGGACGTGCAGAACCCTTCACTGCCCAATTCTCGAACTGCAAAAACACAGATGCCTGGACTCTGGTTGGACCAAGCACCTGTCTAACTGCAGGTAGAAAGTGAGGACTGCAGATGCTGGAGATCAGAGTCGAGAGTGTGGTGCTGGAAAAGCACTAAAGGTCAGGCAGCATCCGAGGAGCAGGATAATCGATGTTTCAGGCATTAGCCCTTCATCAGGAATCATTCCAGATACAATATTGCTGCTGCTGCTATGTCCATTGCTGCTTAGTTTTGAAGTGTTAGGTCTGCCCCATTAGCAATGTGGATGGGCCAGACATATGACAAGTAATATATTTTCCCACTTTTTCAATTTTACGACTCGTACTGAAATAGAACACATTATCATTCTAATAATTCACTTGACCATTCTTTGTGTATGGGTTTATGTAGTAACTCCTGTCAATCTGTATGCCCATGTTGCACAAGCCAACAACTCAGTTTTTACCTGACATCTGATCTTCACTAAATATTTAAACTTTGCCACATTTCAGCATTGAGATTGTGGCTGATATATTTGTTTCTTCCTTTTTAATCTGAGGATGTCGAAACATAGTCATATTTAGCTTTGGACTTCCAAATGAGAGATGGAATGTGCTTTCTGTCTGATATATACAGCCCAAAGTCAGAGTGGAAGTGATGGTGTAGTGATGGCCATAGGCCTAGGCGAATACTTTGGGGTCGAGTGTGGTGCTGGAAAAGCACAGCCAGTCAGGCAGTATCCGAGGAGCAGGAAAATCGATGTTTCGGGCAAAAGCCCTTCTTCAGGAATGAGGCTGTGAGCCAAGGGGGAGGCCCATAGCCTCATTCTCGATGAAGTGCTTTTATCCGAAACGTCAATTCTCCTCCTTCTTAGATGCTGCCTGACCTTGGTGCTTTTCCAGCACCACACTCTCGACTCTCATCTCCAGCATCTGCAGTCCTCACTTTTGCCTAATACTCTGGGGTTAGGAGCTCAAATTCCATTAACTGATCTAGAATAATAAAAAAAGTCTCTGGAATGGTGACCATGAAACTATCATCGATGGCTGTAAAATAAAAATCTAGTTCGTTAATGTCCTGCAGGAAAATAAATCTTCCATCCTTACCTGGTTGAGCCTACTTGAGACTCCAGACCATGACAATCTGAGTGACCCTTAACTGTCCTCTGAAATGGCTCCTCCCAGTTATTCAGTTCAAAGGGACTTAGGAATGAGCAACAAATGCTCAGCAACACCTCCTTCCCAAGAAAGAATAAAAAAAACAATTTCTGGGAACTTTGGGAACAGGCTAGGATATGAGATGTTATTGGGAGAGTCAGTGTCTTCTTGCCATTCTGTCATTTTCCCAGAAATAGGTATGTTGGTCACTCAGGCACAGGTCAGGTGAGTCACTTGAATGCCCAACAAAAGGGTCCATTAACTCTTGTGACATTTTTTTCCAAATTGGGAGGATCCTCTGTCATGTGGTGAGAACGTCAGGTGAAACCTGGTAGCCTTCCAGTGAGGCCTGGTGGGACAGTAGGCTAGGACTTATCATTGACTAGAATTGAACTAGACCAACCATTTGTATATTATGGCAATAACAGCAGGTCAGAGCTGGGAATTCTGAGGCAAGGAATTCATCTCATGTCTCCTCAGTGCCTGTTCATCATTACAATGGTTAAGTCAGGAATGCAGAATAATCTCCACTTGCCTGGACGGATGCAGCTCCAATACTCAAGCAACTTAACACTATCCAGGACAAAGACATCCAGTTGATCAGCCTTTCATTCATCAGTTAAAGCATTATTTCTCTCCACTGACAACATACAGGTGCAGCTATGTGCACTAAATACAACATACATACTCACTTAAGCTCTTTTGACACAGCCTTCAAATATCTGGAGAGACCACAGCAGTAGACACATGAAAACATCACCTGCAAGTTCCTCTCCAAACTGCACACATTCCTGACCGGTGATAACATTGTTATTCCTTTACTGTCGTGAGATCAAAATCTTGGAACTCCCTACTAAGCAGTCATGTGGATGTCCCTTCATCAGATGCACTGCAGTGACTCAACAAGGCAGCTCACCACCACCATTGCAAGGCAGTCTGAGATGGACAATAAGTGCTGGCCTTCCCAACAGTTCCCACATTGTGAAAGAACTGAAAAATTGTTATTTTAAGAACACCTGAGGTAGGCTTGAACAATATAGAATAAACTGGACTTCAGAAGTGGAATGCAATCTCTCAAGGACAAATGTGTTTGAACAACCGCGACTGCTGTAAAAAAAACAAAATAATTCCATGTGCAACATATCTGAATAATTTTCAATGCTTGTAAAACACCAACCTGTGTTTAAGATGTTTTCCCTGCTGCTGCAGGAATAAGGTTATCACTGTGTAAACATCAAACTTTTAAACTGAATTTTGTCAGGCAACTCTACACAAGTCAAGGGGCAAAACTTACCTCTTGCTGGATGTGATAAGGAGGGTGAGTAATTGGGAGAAAGTGGCTGGTTTCCTAACTGGGCAGCATGCCTATCAGTTTTGAGGAGAGACCTCCAATTGTCCCAATTTTATAGGAGAGAGCAAGATAGTCTCTGAAAGCCAAGTCCCTGCAATTGCCTTCAACAATTGACCCCAGAAGAAGCAAAAGAAAAACACCCACTATCTCGACTTTGAATCCCATATCAAGTAGATCTCCATCGATAGGCTTTAGGGCCTGAGAGGTTGCCGACAGCTGATTGGCTGGCAGTTTCCAGCGAGCTGGAATCTTATGGCCAAGGCCTGCAGTATACCAAGACATTTGCTAAAGTTTGCCGATCCTCTTTTAACAAGCTGACGAACACATGATCAGTCAAGTTTTGTCAGCAGTGGGACGGCGAGCTACTCAACTCTGAATATAGCTAATTCCACACGTGAAGCATAATTTTACCCACCATTAAAGTGGGAAGAAAGGTGACAAGGCAGAGAAATAATTGTTCAAAGTGGCCCTCACAAGATACTTGCTATCTTGTCATCTCATTAAGCTCCAGGTCAGAACGTTCACCGGCTTCTTTCTGGACCTGTGACAATTAAAGCTCTTACGTAATCAATTAACAACCACTTAAAGGCTTTCACTCACCACCTTACCAGCAGGCTGATTATTGGTCTGTAGTTCATTTCCTTACTGGGTAACCAGAGTGACCTGCCTGCTGGTTGGCAGTGGCTCCAATTTCCGCAATCTCGGGGCAATCGGAGACTGGGATGGATAGTTTTTACAAGCCACAGCTCTGTTATGCCCATCCATTCTGAACTTTCTCTCTCTCCGTGAACCTCAGCCTGTGTCTAGATCAAAAAAACTTACCCTCACAACATTGGATCCCCAGAGGAATAGGCCTCCATTTGGTCTGCAATTGCTTGCAACCTAGAAAGCCATTGTCCAGATCTGCAATAGGTCAAGAAACTTGCCAAAGTTTGCCAGTCAGCTCTCAACGAGCTGGTTTGGTGCCTGATGACTCAAGATTTCTCAGGGGATGACTTGTTAGTCACCTAACTCTCCTACTCACACACTTGATCCCAAGAAAAGGAAAATCGTGACCTTAGTCTCAAAAAGATGAAATTGTGCAAAAATTTTTGTACCCTACAATTCATACTACAAAGCTCTATGCATTCTCCATGTTTGGTTAACAATTCCAAAGTTTCTCTCTTAGTGCCAAAATTTCAACAGTTATTAATTAACAGGTTCCTAAGCTATGAATTAGCCACCAACAGCTAAAGAAAACAAAATACAAAATGCAGCTATTGCCTGACCATGATGGGCATGGTTCATGCATGACTGCAAGTTCATCCATTGCTGCCAATTTAGAAATCAAATAATTATAACATAAATTAACTGTATTTGTTATGTAAAAAGACAGTCCCAGAGATGTTTACTGGATTGCTCAAAAACGGAATTTTTTTTTAATCTAACTTTAGTTTTGGATCTAATTTTAAGTTCAAATATCTTTTGAGAAAGGAAGAACTTATACTGAAGGAGAAATTTATGATCTGTGACTGTTTGGTGCTAGCTATCATTCTGACCTTTAAAGCAATACTTCAGTGTTTGTGTTCTTGCCAAGGCAATGTTAGTCTGACAGAGCACTGTATCAGATCTTTTATCGGCCTGCTGACTCATTTCATTCCAAAATGAGTGACAACAGAGGGCAACAGAACAAAAGAATATTACACACTATCATTGTTTATTGTCGGTCATACTTTACAATATCTATCTACTGTATCTACTGTAAATATCAGATCTGTAGTACTGTATCTCGACCTTGCATAGGCAAATAACCCAAAACAATTAGAATTGAATCTTCATGTTTCAAATATCTAAACCAATTCTTTTATGCATGGTGTACATTAGACTTTCAGAACTTTTAAAAAAATAACAGTATTGGAATCACATCTTCATCTGAAGGTAAAGTTGAACAATCCCTGCTCACCCTTTTCAACTTTCTGCAGCTTTGGAGACAATTGATCATACTACCCTCCTGCAAATCCTTTTGATCATCGTGCAACTGGTTGAAAGTAAACTGACCTCATTCTATTCTTATCTATAGAATCAAAAGTGGAGAATCGTCACCAACATTTTTGTTCCATTCCATTCCCACAGAAGTACCTTGGTGCTTCCAAAGGAACTATCGTTAGTTCCAACTATTTGTCATCGATAGACTGAATACCAGTGACACTATTTGTGAACACATCAATTTCTCACACACACTAAGACCACTTAGCTCTCCATCAACACCAGCTTTCTTCCCCCAGACTACTTGTCCAACATCTAATACCAGATGAGCAGAAACGTACTCCAATTAAATGCTGGGAAGATTGAAGCCATTGTCTTTTTGGTCCCTATTACAAAGTATGCAATCTCACCACTCCATCCACCTTCTCTCCACAGCTATTGTCTTAGCCTGTGCAAGTCTATTTACAAATTCAGAGCTGAAAATGTGTTGCTGGAAAAGAGCAGCAGGTCAGGCAGCATCCAGCAGACCTCACTTTCTCCTCAAGTCTATTTACAAATTCAGAGCTGAAAATGTGTTGCTGGAAAAGAGCAGGTCAGGCAGCATCCAGGGAACAGGAGAATCGACGTTTTGGGCATAAGCCATTCTTTAGGAATGAGGCAAGCGGAGGATCCGGAGGGAGGTCTGTTGCTGGAGGCTTCGGATTTGTTGTAGGTACTGGTTGTCAGAGGATTCGCAGTAGGTTGAAATCTTTGAGGAGAAAGTGAGGTCTGCAGATGCTGGAGATCAGAGCTGAAAATGTGTTGCTGGAAAAGCGCAGGTCAGGCAGCATCCAGGGAACAGGAGAATCGAAGTTTCGGGCATAAGCCCTTCTTCAGGAATGAGGCCTGACATTCAGTATCACATCTGATGTAGAGATAAGCTTGCACCTACAAAGTGACATGGTGGCTCATTAGTGAGCACTGCTGCTTCACAGCGCCAGAGACCAGGGTTCAATTCCAGCCTTGGGCGACTATCTGTGTGGAGTTTGCACATTCTCTCTGTGCCTGCGTGAGTTTCCTCCGGGTGCTCCGGTTTCCTCCCACAGTACAAAGACACACAGGTCAGGTGAATTGCCCATAGTGCTAGTTGTATTAGTCAGAGGGAAATGTGTCTGGGTGGGTTACTCTTCGGACCTGCTGGGCCAAATGGCCTGATTCCACACTGTAGAGAATCAAATCAAGTCACCAAGCCTACATATTTGCATATGTATAAAATTGCACAAGTCCAACCTGTCTCAGCTCTTCTGCTGTTGAAACCCTCACACATACCCTTGTTACCTCTTAAGCTATTCTGTTATGCTTCTGGTTGGTCTCCAATATTCCACAATTCATAGATGTGAGATCATTCAAAACTCTGCTAACTGTCCTCATTCACATCAAAGTCAAAAAGTACAGCGCTGGAAATGCACAACAGCTCAGGCAGCATCCCAGGTGTAGGAGAATCAACGTTTTGGGCATAAGCCCTTCATCAGGAACGTGGGGACGGATAAGGGGGCTGAGACATAAATAGAAAGTGGGGGATGAAAGTGGGAGGTGATGGTAATAGGTCGGAGGGGAGGATGGAGCGGATAGGTGGGAAGCAAGATGGACAGTTGGACAGTTAGACAGTTCAAGAGGATGGTACAAGTTGGAGGGTTGGATCTGGGATGAGGTGAAGGGAGGGGAGATGAGAAAACTGGTGAAATCAACATTGATGCTGTATGGTACGAGGGTCCAAGGTGGAAGTAGAGGTGTTCTTCCACCAGGCTTTGGGTGGCTTGGATTTGGCAGTGGAGGATTTGGCATGTCCTTGGTGGATTGGGAAGGGGAGTTGAAGTGGTCGGCCACAGTGTGGTGATGTTGTTTGGTGCGTGTGTCCCAAAGATGTTCCCTGAAACATTCCGCAAGCTGGCATCCTGCCTCTCCATTGTAGAGGAAACCACATCAAGAGCAATAGACACAGTGGATGAGGTGTTTGGATGTGCAGGAAAATCTCTGCCGAACATGGAAGGATTCTTTGGAGCATTGGACGGAAGTGAGAGGGGAGGTGTGGGTGCAGGTTTTATACTTGCAGCGGCAAGGGAAGGTGCCAGGAGTGGAGAGTGGGTTGGTGGGGGCGGCGTGGACCTAACAAGGGAGTCGGGAGGGAATGGTCTCTTTGAAATGCTGAAAGCGTGGGGAGGGAAATATATCTCTGGTGTGGGTTCTAATTATAGGTGGTGGAAATGGTAGAGGATAATGTGCTGTATCCGGAGATTAGTGGTGTTGTATTCGGAGATTCGTTGGGTAGAAGGTGAGGAATGGGTTTGTTGGGGGTGGGGGGGGGGAAAAGGGGTGTTCTATCTTTGTTGCGGTTGGAGGGATGAAGTTCAAGGGCAGAGGTGTGTGGGAAGTGGAGATGTGCTGGAGGGCATTGTTGACCATGTTGGAGGGGAAATAGCGGTCCTTGAATTAGGAGGCCATCTGGAACGTCCTGGCCTAGTTACCATCATCTCTATGCTCACTGATCTGCATTGGTTCTCAGCTACTGTAAACGCCCACTTTCAAATTCTTCTGCTTATTTTCAAATCTCTCTGTCCTCTCGTTTGAGTTCCTTAGTAACCATCATTTTAATCACTCCAATATTAATCATGTGCTTTCATTGTCTAGGCACTAGAATTCCCGCCATCTGTACGTTAACTCACTTTCTCTATTTATTTAAATAATTCTTAAAATCTACTTGTTTGATAAGACTTGTGCTCTTCCACCCTCTCTTCTAGTATGGCTCATGGTCGTGCTACCTTTTATAATGCCTCCAAGAACGACTGTCACATTATACTAAGGAAGCTATACAAATAAAAGTTATTATGTCAGTTAAAGTTGGCTTTTCGCACCAAATGTTAGCAAGGACAATCTGAAATCAGTGTCATCATCTTATTGCAGGAAACTGGCAACAGACAGAATATCAGAAATCTAATGTCACAAATAACCTGCCAAATGTTTGTGGGTTGACTCTGAAATTCCTCAAAGAATTTCATAATGTTGGAATTAACAGTGGCTGAGGAATTATCATTACCATACCTATCTTCGTGATCAAATGCAGATTGCCTCTTTAAATTGTTGGGTTGCATCACTGTTGCAAGTTACCAGCACAAATAATTTGTAAACAGGATTTGCGCTACAATGATTAAATATTGCAATTTAATTGCATTATTTTCAATTTCAGGAACAAAAATCGAAATAAGTTTGTTCCTGCAAAGAAAGAAAATCAACACAACTCTTAACCATATTAGCACCAATTGTGTTTTCAATGGCTGATTGATTTGGTCTTTCTTTTAATGTGCAAAATAATTCATTTCTATATTTACATTAGAAGTGGGGCCAAAAGCGAATTTGGAAAACAAGGGTCAATTTCCTAACTGAGCATGCTTAAAGCTGATGAAAGAAACCTTGTCGACATTATGTTTGTGACATCAGTTTTGTCATAACTAGTCAGTTATTTTCTTCACCCCTCCCAGATGACAAAGATCAGACAAGGGAATGGAAATAAAGTTTTACTGATACACTTTGATTTTCCTCTTTAGATTGCAACTACTAATGCAAATAAAGCCAGCAGAAATCAGATGTCAATTTGAAAGTAGTTTAGCATGCAAACCCAATTACCTTGGAGAAATAATTGACATGGAAAGCATCGGATTCTTAAATGATAGACACATGAACAATTTTCATTAGAATATCTCACCCTTTCAATTATTTCCTGGAAGGAGAAAGAAGTGCATTCTGATCCTGGCATTTTACAATCTTCATTTTCATTTGTGCAAAGGGTAGATAACATTTGAAGTGCTGGTTTATAGAGCGTTATATTTTGGTTTAAGATAATTTTTCTATTAGATGTCAAATGTGACTTACTGATTACACTGGTGCATGCAGTCAGAAGTATGCGAAGTCAAGTCCCACACCAAAATATCAAGTTCACAATTGAGCTGGTACATCTATGCAATATTGAAGGACTACTTTTGATGGTGCCACCCTTTGGGTGAAACTAAACTGAAGTTTTGTATGCCTTCCTAAATGGATGTAAAATGATGTCATAGCCCTTTTCAAATAAGAGCAAGGTTTTATTTCTGGTGTGCTGACCAAATCTATCAGTCAACATCAACAAACAGGCCATTTGGCCACTTATCTCATTTATTCTTTTGGGGCTTTGATGTGTCAAAATTGGATTCTATATTTCGTTTCACGATTATGCTTCGGAATGAGCTTCCTTAGATATGAATAGCTTTCCTGGAACTTAAATAGACATCCTGGAAATTCTTCCTTACTAACTGTGGTACACATTAGTGATTGGAACTGAAATGTAGGGGATATGATCAAGACGTTCACGGATGACACAAAAATTGGTAGAGTGGTAAATAGTGAGGAGGATAGCAATAAACTGCTGTAGAATATTGACAGACTGGTCAGATTGGCAGAACAATGGCAAATGAAATTCAACACAGCAGAGTGAGAGATAATACACTTGGGGACAGTTAATAATGCAAGGGATTATATTTTGAATTGTAGGATACTAGAAAGTATGGAAGATCAGAGGGACCTTGGTCTGCATATCTACAGATCCCAGAACCTAGCAGGGTAGGTGGTTAAGGAGATTAACAGGGTGTGTAGGATACTTGCTTTTAATAGCCAAGGCATAGAATACAAGAACAAGGAGGTTATACTGGAACGGTAAAAAAACTTTGATCCAACTGGAATACTGCATTTAGTTCTGGTCATCACATTAGAAGAAGGATGTAATTAGAGTAGAGTACGTGTAAAGCAGATTTACAAAGATGCTGCCTGGGTTGGATGTTCTGAGCTATGAAGAAAGATTGGAAAGGCTGGAATTGTTTTCTTTGAAGCAGCAAAGGGTGAAAGGGGACCTGATAAAGACGTCTACAATTATGAGGAACATAAAGTGGTCAGGAAGGCATTTTTTTCCATTATCAAAATGTGAATAGTCAGAGGCCGTTAGTAGAAGGCTAAGAGAGGAGTTGAGGAGAAATATTTTCATCCAGAAAGCGATGGGAGTTCTGAACTCATTCCCTGAAGATTAGTTTGAATCAAAAACTCTTGTAACATTTAAGTGTTTAGATATTAATTTGCATTGCTACATGTTCCAAGGCTGCACAATGGAATTAGTATATTTAGATCTTTGTGGACACTAAAGGCCAAGTAACGTCCTTTTGTTCTGTATATATCTATGAAGCTTTGAGACATGGTCAGCAATATTAAAGATGGCTACAAGATTACAGATAGTGGGAAATGGAAGGTGAGACAGGACTGAATTGTTATAAGCAAAAGTGATTCCTGATGAAAGGCTTTTGCCCGAAACGTCGATTTTCCTGCCCCTCTGATGCTGCCTGACCTGCTGTGCTTTTCCAGCACCACTCTAATCTAAACACTGAATTGTTATAGTCACCTCGAGAAGTAACAAAAGAATGAGAGTTTCAGCAACATATGGCCTAAGGCAAAGGTAGAATTGGATCATTCGATTGAACTGAAGTTAAAACAGTCCAATTTCAAAACTTGAAAAGTGAAAATGAAAATTGTAATTTTTATCATTGGTCATTCATCTGATCTATATTTTGTTAAATGAGCTCATTATCTTAATGCACACAATTAATAAAAATGCAAATGTATTAAAATTTTAAAATGTATATAAAATTACGAATGCTTTTGTTAAAACGATGTGGCACTTATTTATATGTTCACTGATGCACAGGTTTATAAAAGTCACTACATTGAGCACCTTTATAGTAGGGATCGTATAAAATAGCATCAGTATATTAAAGCTAAGTAAAGTTACTGCTTCGATCTGCTGAAGCTAACCTAAGTCAGCATGAATGATTATGAATGATCAAATAATTATGGGATATAAGCTATGATGTTAAAATGTGACCTTCCAAGGACCTTATCTTAGTGCTCATTATCCCTTTATTAATGACAGAGCTTTACAGTCTCTTGGTAAATGAGAAGACAGAAATGGGAGACTTCAATGTAGCAGTATCCATTTACACTACTTTCTATCAAAGAAAAAAAAGGTCACTCACTTATCAAGACCTGAAACTGTATGCCTTATTAATGGACTTATCCAATCCTGAATCTCTTTGCCTCAAACCACATGACTGAATTCTTTTATATGTGCTACATTAAACTGATTTATCCTCAGTCATACAACTAAACAAGCTGAAATTATGTTTGCAGCAAGAGGTACATTCTTAGTGCAGGTGTCTTCTGCTGGTCCCAAATACTATGTCCAGGATAATCAGGTTAATATCATGACAAACTTTAATTGAGGGCTATAGGTTTTTTATTATAACTTATAATAATACAGCAAATTCAGGCAAAGAGACACATAACGAGAAGGAATTCAAATAGTCAATAGCTGACTGAGTTTCATGACTTCACCATTGGCTTCGTAAAGAAGGTATTTCTCTACCTACCATTTACTTGAATTAAATGAAATTATAAGAGTACAGAGCTAATGCAACCCTTCATGGATATTTAGCACTAGTGGTTAATGAAAGTAACAAGCTACTAGACTCAACTTGCACTGAGTGGTGAGGGACGTTGTGCTCGACTTGTTGCTGATACATCTGTTCACAATAATATTATTAGCAGTGACCATCCCAGAGTCGATGTCCCATGTTCATGTTGAGAATCACCATATTATGGGTACTAACATTGCATTAAATGGAGAGATTTTGAATAAATCTAGAGATTTTGAATAAATCCATAAAAGGTGCTGAGGGCCACCAGCAGCAGCAAAATCCTGCTCAACTGAAAACTGTAACTTCAGGCTCAGCATATCCTCAACTCTACTATTACTATAACCAGTTAGTTAACCAGATAGCTAGTTTAACAAAGAGTGCAGAGGACATGCCAAAAGCAACATCATACATAATAGAAAATGAAATAAAGCGACAACACTTGCATGCCAAATAGCAGATGCAGCTTGCAATATAAGCAATCCAACAACCAATGGATCAGATCTAAGCTTTGCAGTCCTGCAACATCCGGTAGTGAATAGTGGTGGACAATTACACAACTCAAAAGGAGGAGACTCCACAAATATTCCCATTCTTAACAATGGAGAGCCCAGCACATCAGAGCAAAACATAGATGCAAATGCATCAGATGATCTTCAACCTGAAATGCTAAAGGGGTGATCTTAAGGTCCCAAGCATCACAGATGTCAGCTTTCAATGAATTTCATTTCACACCTTCACTGGATATCAAATAATGAAAAAAGGCAGTGGATACTGGAAAGGCTTTGGACCCTAACAACTTTCCAACAACAGTAATGAAGATATGTGCTCAAGAACTAGCCGTAACCCTAGCCAAGCTATTCTAGTACAATTACAACATTGGCATTTATCTGAAACGTGGAAAGTTGCTCAAGGATGGCCTGCCCCCAAAACAATAGTGCAAATCAACCCAACTAATTACAGCAACAAGAACAAAAGTTTCTGGAAAACTCAGCAGATCTGACAGCATCTGTAGAGAGAAATCAGAGTTAAATGTTCAGGTCCAGTGACCTTTCTGATTTCCAGCATCTGCAGTTCTTTCAGTTTTGCAAACAATTACTGCCCATGCCTACTCTCGATCATCAGCAAAGTGATGGAAGTGGTCATCACTATGCCACTGAGTGGAATTGCAAAGGAAATAACTGTGCATTGAAGCTCAATTTGAATTCTGCAGGACCACTCAACTTCTGACGTCATTACAGCCTTGATTCAAAAGTGCAGAAGTGAGATGCCCTTGACATCAATATGACATTCGACTGAACACGGCTCCAAGTCCTCGTAAATCTGGAGTCAAATGGAATCAGGGACAAAGATCTTTGCTGTTTGGTCATATCTAGCATAAAAGGTAGATGGATGTCCAACATCTCAACTCAAAGATTGAGTTCCTCGGGTTAGTTTCCTTGAACCAATCATCTTCAGCTGCTTTATCAATAAGCTACTGTCCATCATAAGGTCAGAAGCTGGGACGTTTGCTGATGATTGCACAATGTTCAGCACCATTAGCCAATCCTCAGATACTGAAGTATTCTGTGCCCAACTGCAGCAAGACCCAAATAACATTCAGATTTGGGCTGATAAGCGGCAAGTAATATTCTTACCACACAGGTGCCAGGAGATGACCATCATCAACAGGGAGCTATCTAATCCATTGGCAACTACCACTGAAGTTCAATGGCATTACTGAAAACCCCACCATCAACATCCCAAGGGTTATCATTGATCAGAAACTGAACTGAATCACCAATGTAAAGGGTTGTGATTACAAGAGCAGGTAAGGAGCTAGACATTTTGTGGTGTCTCACCTCCTGTTTCCCCAATGCCACCATCTACAAGACACAAGTCATGAATGCGATGTAATCCTCTCAACTTGCCTGGATATGTACAGCTTTGACAACATTCAAGAAGTTTGACACCATCCATAACAAAGCAGCCCAGTAGACTGGAGCCCCATCCACCTCCCTTAACATTTACTCCCTTCGCTACTGACACAGTGGCAGTATTAAGCGGAAGTGAGGACTGCAGATGCTGGAGATCAGAGTCTGGTTTAGAGTGGTGCTGGAAAAGCACAGCAGTTCGGGCAAAAGCCCTTTATCAGGAATGAGAACCCACATTCCCTGAACAATTCTCATTACTGATGAAGGGCTTTTGCCCTAAACGCCGATTTTCCTGCTCCTTGGATGCTGCTTGACCTGCTGTGCTTTTCCAGCGCCACTCTAATCGAGACAGTGGCAGTATTGTGTACCATCTAAAGATACACTGCAATAAACCATCAAAACTTCTTCAACAGCACCTTTCACCACCAAGGACAAAGACCGCAAATACTTGGGAGCACAGCACTTGAAAGTCCTCTGAACGTTCATCATCCTGACTTGGAATTATATCATTACTCCTTCATTGTCACAGGGTCAAATCCTGGAACTCCCTTCTCAGCAGCACTCCAAATCCCAAATCTGACATGATTCAAGAAGGCAGTGCATTACGTACACCTTATCCAGGACACTAGAGGTGGGCAATAAATCCTAGCCTACTCAGTGACACCCACAGTCACTGAACAATGTGATAATTGGAAATAAGTACCAGTCACTTTGGAATTAAAAACTAAGCTCTTGCAAAAGCAGACTCGCATTCCTTCAGAATTTTTAGAAAGGCAAGTGTCAAACTTTAAAAAAAATTCTTCCTACTTCTTTGTCTTTTTTCTCTGTATTTCAATTTTTATTTCCTTTCCTTTATGTTTTCTCTGTCTGATTTGACAATAAATTCATCATCTCTTATTCATTCTCCTCCTCAGATTTTTCCCTGTTAATTTTCCAATTTTAAAATTTCAGTGGAGTTGGGGATATCCTGTTGATTGCCCAAATCACTCAGGTGCCAGGTGCTATATTTCCCTGTTCATATATTCAACAATTATGAGTAACAATGATTTGATCTGAAGGGTCAGAGGCATGTTTAGTTATTGACAGATGCTATTAAATGCCCTGTTACTACAACAACTGGACCATTATTAGGCAGTTTCTTCCTACAATTTTCTTTAAAACACAATTCTACTATGACCAGCCTCTACCTTACCACAATAGGAACATTTTGCTGGAACATTAACCGACTAGCTTAAAATATCAAGCAGTACATTTTCTTAAAACTCTCTGAAGCTAAGCAATTTACTTGATTTATTAACATCATGGCAATTCCCAAAAATGGAGTTCAGAGACTTTACTTTTGCAAATATGTTAGAAATAAAAGACAAAATAGTAATAAATTCATGATTTTGCATAAAGTTTGCAAATTTAAAGCTAATTATTTTGCAATCTGTATTGGGATAAGACAGGTCTGCAAATTATTGCTACTGACCAGCGAACCCCTCATGATCTCATCTCCAGGTAATTTTTCATTTGGGCAGATCAGAGTAGGGGAAGGGGGATGGCAGCTGGTGAAGCCTACCTATGACTTAGCCTAGTAGGGAAGTGAAAAGGCCTGTAAGGCTAATCCCTACATCGACAGGAATTGTCCTGTCTGCATGCAAGCTTCCCATTGACACTGTAACCTATATAAGGGTTGCAGGCTATGAAAGCATTCCAGCCCCTAATGAAAATACTTTCCCTGGTGGGCCATTGTAGACTTGAGCCACTGGATACCTAATAGAGAGGTTGTCCCTCCATCAGCATAAACTGGCAGCTGTGGCCTTTATCTCAACTGTTTAAAAAAAAATTCAAAACACTTCAGACGCATGTCTCCAACTTGCATCTTCTACCTTTGATGGTAGATTTCTGTAGATTCCTACTGGCCCTCTTATTGACCCTCCATTCTTGCAAACTCGGTTTCTTTCCATATAAATTGAGCTCTTGGAGGTGGCCACATAATTAGGTGCCTCTGCAAAATTCACCTCTGCGTCACACCATTTCAAATCGATACTCAAGTATTTTCTTTAAATGCAATGATTGTTTCTACCTTTTCAGTCTTTGATATGCTGATCTCCAACAACGAATGTAAAAATTTCACCTCAATTCCACTTTATTTATTCTTTCAACTGTCACAGATTATATCACATAAGAGAATATGATTGCATTAAGACAATAAAAGCAAAATCTAGCATGTAAGATAGTTCCATTTTTGTTATCCCAAAATATAGAATTGTGTAATAAAGAGGTTGAATATGTCTGCACCGACTGTTTAAATGAGCATTTAACTTATTATTATTCTTCCATCCACATGTCCCCACTCCCATAATATTGCATATTGTCCCTTTTCAAATAAAGTCTAATACCTTTTTAAATGCCTCTATTGAGCTTCCACCACATACTCAGGCAATGTATTTGGAACTTCAACCACTCACTGCGTGAAAAAGCATTTTCTCAGATCACTTTGTTTTCTTTTAATAATTACTTCAATTACTGTGTCTTCTTGTCCTCAATTCTCAAGAGTGTGATCAGTTCTTTCCTAAATACATTGTCCAGCCCTCTCATGATTTTGAATGCATTTATCAAATCTCCTCTCAGGCTTCTCTTCAAAGAAAACAGATGCAACTATGGAGAGAAGGCAGGAGAATGATGTTGAGAGATATATCAAGCATGATCTAATGGCAAAGTAGATCAATTGCTGAATAACCTAACTCTGCTCTTTTGTAAGTATTTAGAGTAGAGTGGTGCTGGAAAAGCACAGCAGGTCAGGCAGCATCCGAGGAGCAGGAAAATTGATGTTTCGGGCAAAAGCCCTTCATCAGGAATGGAGGCAGGGAGCATCCAGGGAGGAGAGATAAATGGGGTGGAGGGGGTGCTGGGGAGAAGATAGCAAAGAGGTCTTATGGTCTACAAGTTATGCTTTTGCAAATGCCTAGTATGCAAGTCAACTCACCCTCAAAATTCTATACCCACAGTATAAGCCAGCCTCAAATCATCACCCCATAAATATTGTTTAACTAAAGTTGGCACACAGAATTACTGTACACGTGTAATATGAGAGATGGTGGCATGTCACCAGACTAGTAAAACAAAGGAAATAAACACAAAGAACTGTGGATGCTGGAAATGTGAAACAAAAACAGAGTGCAGATGAAGCACAGCAGGTCTGGTAGCCGCTGTAGAAAGTAAACAGGTATTTCAAGTCCGGTAATGGAAGTTATTATAAAGGCACAAGCTAATAAGCTGTACGTGGATTCACACTCTACTGTGGCAACTATTGGATTTTAAATGTGATCAATAATTTTGGAATACAAGGTCAGTGTTAGTGACCATGACAACTACCACTGATCAATACAAAAACCTATCTGACTCACTCATAACCTTTAATATCATAAAACATTGGGGCAGAGGTAGGCCATTCAGCACACTGAGTCTGCTCTGTCATTCAATGAGATTAAAGTTGATCTGATAATTCTGCATTCCTGCTTTTCACCCATAACCCTGGATTCACCACATGGATTAAAAATCTGTTTAACTCAGCCTCAAATATACTTAATGACCTAACCTTGACAGCTCTTATGGTAAAGAATTCTACAGATTCACCACCCGCTGAGAGAAGAAATTCCTCATCTGTCTTAAATATATGTGATTCCTTATTTGGAGATTATGCCCTCTGTTCCTACACTCTCACACAAGGGGAAACAACCTTTCGAAATTTATCCTGTAAACCCCCCTAAAATATTTGCATGTTTCAACAAGAACGCCTCTCATTCTTTTGAATTGCAATGAATATAGACCCAATCTATTCAACTTTGTCTCATTAAATAGTCCCTCCATACCTGGCATCAGCCTTTTTTGAAAAAAAACGTCATTCACAGGATGTGGACATTGCTGGCTAGGCCAGCATATATTGCCTTTCCCTAATTTGCCCAGATAATGTTAAGAGTCAACCACATTGCAATGGGTCGAGAGTCACATGTAGGCCAGACCAAGCAAGGACAGCAGATTTACTTCCGTAAAGGATATTAGTAAACCAGACAGGTTTTTCTTACAATCAGCAACAGTTTCATGGTCATCACTGGACTCTAAATTCTAGATTAATTATGGTATGCAAATTCTACCAGAATTTGAACCCAGATTCCCAGAACATTACTTAAATCACTGGATTAAGGTAAACCTTCTCTGCATTGTCTCCAGTGCCAGTATTTCTTTCCTTAGATAAGGGATCCAAAATAGTTCTTCGTATTCCAGCTGCATAGGATTGCATAGTTGTAGCAAGAACATCCCTACTTTTATACTCCATTCTCTTTGAAACAAAGACCAGCATTCCTTTTGCCTTCCATATTACTCATTGAACTTGGGTTCTAGCTTTTTATGATTTATGGACAAGTGCTTCTAAATCCCTCAGTTCCAGTTTTCTCTATTTTTTTTTCTCATTTAAACAAATTTCTTCATGACAAAGTGTGTAACCTCATATTTTCCCATATTATATTCCATCTGCCAAATATTTACACACTCACTTAACCTGTGAACGTTCATCTATAGATCCTCCGTCATTGGCATGACTTGCCTTCCCAACTGTTTTTGTGCCATCTGCAAACTTACCTAGAAATGACTTCATCCAAGTCTTTAGTACTTTATGAATAACTGTAGCCCCAGACTGATCCCTGTGGCGCACCACTAGTTACAGACTGCCATCTTGAAATTGTTCCCCTATCCCAACTCTGTTTTCTATTAGCTAATCACCCCTCTACAAAGGGCATTTGCCATCGTTACCCAATCTGGCTTTCATGTGAATCCAGGCCCAAACAATGTGGCTGACTCTTAACTGCCCTCTGAATGAGCCTTAACAATCCACTCAAATCAAGTACAACTAGCAATAGGCAAGAAATGCGGTCTTGCCAGCAACACTGATATCCTGTATTCTTTATTCTTCCATAGGACATGTTGCAAAGATGATGTACAGAAATTTAAGATAAACCAATCAGAGCAGACCACTTACAACATACTAAGTGATGAACAAAAATGGATCCTCCAGAAAAACGAATGAAGTATAAAGTTGCTTTCAAGTTAAATGTCATAACATTAGCTAATGTCACGTAACTGTGCTGCTGCAAGAGAATTAGATGTGAATGAAGAATCTGCCATGAAGAAAGTGTTCAAGACCAATACAGTAGGAGACCAGAGACTGATCAGTGGCTTGATTTTAAGAAGCATGTACTGAAGTAAGTCCTTAAAATGATTAAATCATTCAAAATGCAATACAGCGATATTCACTTTAGCAGGCTACATTGAACTCTGAGCCCAGCAAAGATTCCAAAACAATAGCTAGTTGGTTTTGCTATTTTATGTAACATAAACATCTGATATTGCAGTAGAAGATGAAGATTACTTATAGACTATGAAAAAGCCTTAATGCCAAAATTATCAATTTCCAGAAACTCAAGTGACAAGTTAACATTAACGCACATCAGGAATACATATGAAATACCCATGAATCTTGAGATGCTCTGAAACCAAACTGTGGAGTTGAAGGGTTTAAAAGCAATTCTGATGAAAATGACAGAATATGAGAAGACATGTTTTGCCATGTACAAGGCTGCTCAGTTGACAGAAGTTTAGGTTTATGGCAATTTTCAAACGTTCCATGTCAAACATTCCTTGCAGAGGTTTTGGAGCAAGTTCTGAAGAAGAGCTATATGGATGAGGGTGGAGTGATATGAATCAATATTGTGTGAAATAGGTATCCCAGTGGCATAGCTTACTCATTTGCGGTATTTTCAGATCCCATAAAGAGGTCATTGTGCAGAAGTAACAGTCACATTGCAGTTTGCCAAGGATTCTAATGGTTGTATCTTGCTAACACACACAGGTCAACCTTTCAACGAATGCCTCAACAAGTCATCCAAGGATCACATTCTCCGTGAATGGAAGCAGACCATTGAAGAGAAAGAACTGTATAAGAAGTGGAAATATGTTAACAGGCCTGCTTGATCCATTGTGTGGCTTCATCAAGGTATGGTGTCAGTGTACGAGATCTATCAGACCATTCAAAAATTCAATGGAACGGGAGGAAGTTGATCTGTTGTGCAGTGATGAAAGTGGAAGCTCCTTATCAGATCCCGTGTGTGATCCTTATGATAGTACCACAGCCACAGCGACACAAAATGTAAAGAGTTCATGAAAGTCTTTGGAATCCTAAGACAATGAATTTGACAGTTTTTGCTCATGGTTGATTATAGTTAAACCTACTTTTATACAACTAATTCAATAAACTATGTCACATTAGTTTAATAGGAATGATTGTATTTTTTAAAATTTCAGAATGGCAACCACCTACATGGGTGGCTCGCATCCTAAATTTGGTACTTAAATCTACATGTCACAGAGTCCCAGAGATGTACAGCACGGAAGCAGACCCTTCGGTCCAACTTGTCCATGCCGACCAGATATCCCAACTTAATCTAGTCCCACCTGCCAACACCTGGCCCATATCTCTCCAAACCCTTCCTATTAATATACGCATCCAGATGCCTTTTAAATGTTGCAATTGTACTAGCCTCCACCACTTCCTCTAGCAGCTCATTCCATACATGTACCACCCTCTGCGTGTATTTTCAAAAAGATTTTTGGAGGATTCAAAGGTTCCCTTTTGCAGTGGGATCTGTGGTACATTAAATCTAAACCCTCAGATTATTGATTTTTCTGTAGATGAAAATAGGTCTTTTTGATCCACTAAACCCCGGCCTTTTATAATTATATGCATCTCAGTGAAATATCTCTTCAACTCATCTGTTCCAAGGAAAGCAACCTCCGCCAGCTAATTTTTTTGCTGCAGCTCAAGCTTGCCTTTTCTGTCAACATTCTCATACAACTCTTCTGGAGGTTCTTTAGTGCAATCACACAGTTCCTGTAATGCTGAGACCAGAAATATACTCAATACTGTAGGGGGCCCAACTCATGTTTTATGCAGTTACACCATAACCTTGTTGTTTTTCAATTTTTATGCTTTGTGTATTAAAGAAAAGTATCCTGCATGACTTCCCAGCCACATATTTTTCGAGGAACTTTATGTCTGGGCTGGCTTTAAATTTGAAAATTGGCATCAATTTAAATTTTGATCTGTAAGCTATGCCTCATCAACCTATTCTACTACCTTCTTGCAAGTCATGTCACTTTGTTACTCTCATTTTTTAGTAGCTGTCATTTATTATGTATTTCCTGCACCAAATGCTGTATGGTATGTCTCTCCAGACAGAAATTCCATTTACCATCTTTTTTCCTATTCTACCAGTATACTAATATCAACTTCCAGCTCGCTTTCTCATTTCCAATGACAATTCATTTTTATATCATCCACATAGGCACAGGCAATAAATGGTGGCCAGCCAGTGACATCCGCATCTCACAAACGAATAAATAAAAGCAGGTCTTAACCATTCCCTTTCACTTTACTGATTCCAAATCATGTAATAAAAGGGACTCAAAAACAATGCCAAATAAAGCAGTACAAAGTATAAATTATTTCATCTCTAGTTTTTAACTACACAGTAAAGTTGCTTTTTTTTCCCAATCAGTAACATAAGTTCATAACTGTGTCACATGTATCTCAAATTAATGTCTTATGACATTCTTCATTTGTACTATCTAAACAGTATCACTGGACCAAAATATTTTTCCAAAATATTCCTGGCTACCCTCCCAAACTCAATATTTAGCACTACATTATCAAGCTAACATGAATGAAACACTTTCTTTTTCATCTGTGGTAACAGCAAAATGGCTGCCATGTTTCTGTTTTGGTTTATAGTATACATATTTATAGCTCGACAGAAGAGAATAAGCATTTTTAAATTGGCTTAAGATAGATGATTATATCAACTTTGGCAATACAAAAATAGAAAAATTATAAAATCAAAACTGATTAAATGTAGAAAAAGGGATTGACAGAAAACATTACCGAAGGGTCTAACAGGATGATAAGAGGCATGTCAAGGCCATATTAGTAAATGCTGAAACATAGGTAAAGGCTTTTGTATTTTGAATAGGGGCTCTGACATTCGGGTTAAATAAGGTCCCTGACCCTGCACTGTGTCGGGAGCAGTCAATTGGTATTGATTTTCCCCGAATTAGCCAGTTAGTTGGCTGAAGGCATACATGCCATCCAAATAAGGAAGGCAGCCTGCTGTTGATGTTGAAGGCAACAGTGCCCATTTCAGCATGAAAGATGCTGCAATCTGCCATTGTAAGGAAGGGAGATGGAGGGAGATACATCTCACTATTTTGAAAGAAAAACAATGGCCATAACTTTTGGGTCACCATTCTGGAGGAGTAACCACTTTACAGTCATCAGGTGGCCAGAGCTGTAGTGAAATAGCCGCAAAGTCGTGGGGGTCTCAAAGGCACCCTGAAGCCCTGATTCTTTCTCAAAGCAGCAGCTCAAATGTTTAAATGATGTCAGAAACCAATATCATGTGTATTTTGGGCCTCTCTGTTCTGGTGCAGAGATTGTTGTTCATTCCCAGTCCATGTCAACAGGCACTCCTAATATTTTCTGATTACATCACTGGAAAAAAACATTTATTATTTTCCTAAGCCTCTGTAGGTGGCTCTCATACTGTTACTCCCCTGTGTGGTGACAGCTGCAAGTCTGAAAATGCGGGGCAGAAGGGTGTATATCAATTTTACTGGTGACGGTGACTGCTGAAAATTATGCATCAACATTTCCCATCACAAATCAAACTTTTCTCAAGGACAAATGTTTGAAGTTTTCTTAAATGCAAACTGTCAGCTTCAAATTTTAATCTTTAAAGAATGATATATAATTTGATTTTGTGTATGGGATTTGTTAGAGGAGGAACAGTTCAAGAATTTTAAACACAAAAGATTGTGCAAAAGGTTCACGTAATTGATGATGAAAACTGTTTTATTTATGAAACTATTGCAATTTTGTCTATGTAGCTGTATTCGTTCCAAATACATTGTTTCAAAAGGAGATAAATGAAGAGGGTCACATATTGTTATATCTATTGTATATTATGCAAAGGCAGATTCCATTTCATACAAGATATATTATCAATATTTATCCCACTCCTTCAAGTACTGAGGTACAACCTTTCTTGGTTGGTAATTTTGTAAATATTTGGAAACTTCCTATTAAAGTACAACAAAATAATTAAATCTAAATTTGGAACACATCCTCCTTTATTTCCATTGATTAAAGCTTATTTTTGTTTTCCATAATATTTGGTACAGTTCAATTATATACAATGTATAGTTTTACATTTTTACACCTTTCACATCATTCTCAAAAATATCAATCAAGCAATATTTTCAAAATTAGGTGCATTATAGGTACTGACAGGAGATACATTTCACATATTTCTGACCACTTACAAATACAAGGTGCACACTGCAGTTTTTACATTTCCTGTTGTCCGTAAGAACCACTGCACCTAAAATTGGAAGCAACTGATGCAACACAGTTAAAACCAGCACTCAACATTAGCTTGCTATATTGGTGCCTATTTTCTGCTATATTCAGTCTCCAGAATGTGTATGTTGCTGTCGCAAAGCTCATGGCTAATTATGTTTTTATTATGAATACCATGTAGCTATGTTTCGGCTAGCATGGGGTTGGTTACCGCAGAGGTAAACCTATTGACAATCTGCTACTGCTCAATAAGCCACAAGAAAACAGCATCCTGACTACTGAGGCCAAGCTCAGTTACAGGTGGTTTCCACATATATGGGAATGCTCCACTGACTCTTGCAATCACAAATCACACCCTATATTAAAGTGACACAAAAACGTTTCACTAACAATGTATTTTCCTTTTACTGCAAGAATCTCAGGGGATGTTTCCATCACTTGGAAGATGGAGGGTTACAAAGATAAAGGGGTGAGGTTCTTAAAACAGAATATAAGGAATGAGGATGTAAGCAAAAAATTAGGACCTCAAAAAGTAGTGATCTCAGAATTACTACCAGTACTATGTGCTAGTCAGAGCAAAAAGAGTAGGATACACTGATAAACAGGAGGCTGAAAAGGTGTTGCAAGGGGAGTATTTTAGATTCCTGGGGACTGGGACTGGTTCTGGAGGAGATGGGACCAGTGGTTATGTCCTAGCCAGAGTATTTACTAGAGTGGTTCGGGAGGACTTAAAATAGCAGGGGATGGGACTCTGTGCGAGGAGTCAGAGGAAGGGGAATCAAGGAGAAGAGTGATAGACAGAAAGGTGAATAAGAAAACTGAGGCAGGAAAATCAAGTGCATAGATCAAAACAGAAATATGGTGAAAAATAATGGGAATGGGACAAGTAATACTAAAAAGACAAACCTTAAGGCCTTATGCCTTAATATGCAGATCACTCACAATAAAATGGATGAATTAATCATGTAAATAGATCAAAACTGGTAGATACAGTCAGGAATATGGAGACATGACTCGAGCAACAGGAACTGAATATGCAGGGTGTTCACCATTTAGGAAGGACAGACAAAAAGGAAAAGGCAGTGGACTTGCATTATTGGCAAAAGAGGAAATTATTGCAATAGCTCCGACGATATCAAATATGAATGGGTAGAGCTGAGAAACACTAACAGCAAAAATAATTAGTGGGGTTTATGTATAGACACCCCCAACTGTAGGGGTGATGTTGGGGAAGGCACTAAATTGGAAATTAAAGATGCATGCAATGAAGGAACATCTGTAATTACAGGTGACTTATAGATTAGGAAATTCATATTAATAGCAATACTGTATAAGAGGAATTCCTGGAGTGCATATCAAATAGTTTTCTAAACCAATACATTGAGGAACCAACTAGAGAACAGACCATCCTAGCCTGCATATTGTGTAATGAGAAAGGAATAATTGGCAATTTACTTATGCGAGGCTCCTTGGGGATGAGCGACCATAACAAATTAGAATTCCTCATCAAGATAGACAACGATGTAGTTGATTGAGACTAGGTTTCTGAATCAAAAGACAGGAAATTACGATGTTTTGAGGTGCAAGTTGGCGATGATAGATTGGGGGACAATATTCAAATGGATGATCGGGACAAGACATTAATAAACACTCAAAGAATACAGGATGAACTGCAACAATTGTTCATTCCTATCTGATGGAAAAGTAAAATGGGAAAGCTGGCCAAGTCATGGCTTACATAAGAAATTAGATCCAAGGATGATGCACACAAACTGGCCAGAAAAAAAAACACAATGGAGGAGCAAGGGCAGCTTAGAATTCAGCAAAGGAGGACTAAGGAATTGAATAAAAATAGAAAACAGAGAGGAGAGAAAGCTTGCATGGAGCATAAAAACGGACTGCACAAGTTTCAGTAAGTGGGGAAGGGATTGGTGAAGACATATGTATGCCCCTGACAGTGAGAAATTGATAATGGGGAACAATGAAATGGTTGACCAACTAAATAGATACATTGGTTCTAAGTTCACAAAGTAAACACAAGTAACATACCAGAAATGTTGGGGAACACAAGGTTTAGTCAGAAGCAGGAACTGAAGAAAATTAGTGTTTGTGGGAAAATTTAAGACAGTAAGATCCCCAGAGCCTGATAGTCAACATCCCAGAGTACTTACGGAAGTGGCCTTAGAAATAATGGATGTATCGATGGTCATCCTCTAAGGTTCTATGGAGTCTGTAACAGTTCCTATGGATCGGAAGATAGTTAATGAAACTCTACTATTAATAAAGGGAAGCAGAGAGAAAAACTGGGAATTATAGACTAGTCAGACTGATGCTAGCAGCAGGGAAAATGAGAGTTAATTATAAAAGATTTAATAGTTCAGCATTTAGAAAACAGTAGTAGGATCAGACAGAGTCGGCATTGATATATGAAAGGGAAATCACACTTGGTAAATCAATTGCACTTTTTTCAGGATGTAACTCAGTTCATGAGGAGGATCCAGTGGATGTGGTTTATTTGGACTTTCAGAAGCCTTTCGACAAAGTCCCTCGTAAGAGGTTAGCATGTAAAATCAAAGCACGTTGAAATGGATAGAAAATTCACTGGTAGACAGGAAACAAAAAGTAGGATTAAAGGACTCTTTTTCCAAATGGTGGACAGACGATAACGGATTACAACAGGAACCAGTACTAGGATCCCAGCTATTCAATATATATACAAATAATTTGGATGAGGGAGTTAAATGTAATATCTCAAAATTTGCATGTGACACAAAGCTAGGTTCCAGGGCAGCTGGGGGGAGGAAGCAGAGATGCTTCAGTGTGATTTGGACAAGCTGGTTGAGTAAGCAAATGCATGGCAGATGCTGTTATAATACAGATAAGTGAGGTTATCTACTTTGGGAACAAAAACGGAAAGGTGGATTATTATCAAAATGGTCATAAATTGAGAGAGGGGAATGTGCAATGAGACCTGGATGTCCTCACACATGATATGAGCTAAGCACATGGAAGCAAAGGCTACGGTGACTTTCATAGCAAGAGGATTTGAGTACAGGAGCCCCGATGTCTTGCTGCAATTGTACATGGCCTTGGTGAGACAATACCTGGAATATTGTGTGCTGTTTTGGTCTCCTTACACAAGAAAGGACATTCTTGCTAAATTCTAACAGAAATAGATAGGGTAGAAGCAGGAAGGCTGTTCTCGATATTGGAGAAGTCCATAACCAGGGATCACAGTCAAAGGAAATGGGATAAAGCTTTTACAACTGAAATGAGGAGAAATGTCTCACCAAGAGATTGGTGAGCCTGTGGAACTCACTACCACAGAAAGCAGGCAAGACCAAGACATACTATGACCTCATGAAGGAATTAGATATAGAACTTGGGGCTAAAGAGGTCAAAGGACATGGAGGAAAGTGATAAACAGGCTATTGAGGTGGATGATCAGCTATAATCATAATGAATTGCAGAGCATGCTCAAAGGGCCAAATGGCTCACTCCTGCTCATATTTTCTATGTTTCTACAGACAGATCTGTTCTGATATTCATTGATGCCCATGATTTGATAAAAGAGCTATTCATATCAATGGAAGCAAAAGCGTTAAATGATCAATGTCATTTATTGTCAATGGTACAAAAGTCACTGTTTTGCATTGCCCACATTTATAAACTAAAAGTAAAAACTCTGTTTAATTTTATCCCAAATGCAGTGATGGCTCAACAGTCTTGTCTGGTAACTTTGTCCAAAGAACATCAAATTTTCAGTTAAGACATCAAACTCTGATTCTTCTTTCAATTGTTTTCCAAATTTAATGCAATTGCGGAGTTATATTAACTCCTCACTAGCCTGACTGATGAAGCACTATTCGAAATGGTGAAGCTTTTTTTTCTCTCCAGTGCCTGCCGGCTCCATAACACTTATCTCCCCCCAACCTCATTGTCATCTCCAACAAGTAAGGACATTATGGATTTCACTAAATTGAGTATCATTTATCAAGCCAAACCGTTTACTGGCTGCCACACCCTGACTACATCTAATCCTTACCCTGCATGATTGCTTCTTTTTCCTCACACCACCAAATACTTCACATCAATCTTGTTCAATGAGATGCATCTCCTGCTTCTCATTCTCATTAGTCTGCTGGCTACTAACTTCTATTCTTGATCTACATGCCAGCTGACATTATAAGTTATTCGATCTTCTTGGGCGCTATGCCCTTAATTTCAAAATTAAGTCATCGCCCATTTCAAAAATAACTTCCACCCTCAACACCTTCTTTCCAATACTGAGCACCTCCAATTTTCACAAGAACAGAAGTAGATCATTCGGCCTGTCTGATATGCCCTGCCATCTAGTATAACCATGGCTGACCAATCAGTTCAATGTTTTTCTCCTACCTATCACCATACCCCTGGACAGCACTCGTAATAAAAACTCTATCAATCTTTACCTTGAACAAACATATAGACTGAGCTTCCCCAGACCTCTGTGGTAGAGAAATTCAAATGTTCACAACCCTATGTGTCAAAAAAAAGTTCTCATTGCAGATCATAGCATCCACCTTATTCTCAAGTTGTCCACAGTGATTCTAGACTCCTAAGTTTGGGGAAAGGTCTTAACTGCATGTACCTTGCTATCCCTTTGCATACTGTAAAAGTTGCAATGAGATCAACTATTTTTTCTTCAAAACACGAGAGAATATAGTCCCAGTTTGCACACTCTTCATTGGACAGTCCTGCATTCCAGAAAATGTCTGGTGAACCTTCATTGCACTCGCTCCACAGTAATATGGAGATATGGAGACCAAAATTGGACATTACCTACAAGCGCAGTCTAACCAAGTTCTTACGTAACTAATACAAGACCGCATAACTCCTGTTTTGCTATAATACATTTCGTTAATGTGAATTTGCTATAACGTGATTATCGAATTGGGGACACGGTTTTTAATGTGTGAACTTTTAAAGCATGTATTAGCTGTAACGTGATTACATTGCCAACACTTGAAGCACTGTTTCTATCGCGGCAATTTTTCTATAACACAGGGTTGCACAAGAATGCAACAATCGTGTTGTAGAAAAACTACCTGTATTCAAATCCTCTTTCAGTAAAGGCTAACATTCCTTCTTTTCTAATTCATTAAATATTTTGTCACCTCTCAAATCAACACCCGTTTCTATCCTGACCCTGAATTAAATCTTTTTCAATCAAACTTCAATTCTTGCCAAAGCACTAAAACAGCCAGAACTATAATCATACTATCAGTTATCAAGAATTGGTTTTCTATTTTCTTTGCTGATAAGGATGACAGCTCCTCTGAGCATTCCAGCAAGCATGAGAAATATCACACCATTGGTGGCCAGCTGTACAGGAGAGAAGAAAGTTGACTTTTGTGCAAACAATAAAGGTAAGAAGAGAGAGATGACTGATGGAAGCAAAGGAGAAGGTGTTAAAAATTCCTGGTTACATGATGTTCAGGAAAAAGATAGAACAGGAGAGAGACAGCAGCATTGGTAAAGGAGAACCACTGCATTACTGGAGATAGTAGATGACTGTGTGTTGAAAGACAGAACCACTTTGGCTGCAGCTAAAGAACAAGATGGATGCAATTATATTCCTTGGTATAGTCTACAGACCACAACTGGCTGTGAAGGTAGGTGCTAAATTGCCCTGTACTGTCCAGGGATGTGCAGGCTATGTAGATTAGCGACAGTAAATGCGAGGTTATGAGGATAAGGTGGGGGGCTGGGACTGAGTAGGATGCTCTTCGGAGGGTCTGTGCAGACTCAATGAGCCAAATGGCCTCTTTCTGTATGTAAGAATTCCATGATTGAAGTGGGAAAGTTGAGGAAGAATAAATCTGTAAGGAAATTACCCAGAGAGGTACAAACATCATAGAATAGGAGCTTTTCTTAAATTATTAGAATATAATCTGGGATAGTGGTATGTTAAAAGCAGAGAAGGACAAGTGTTCCTCGATTGTGTTCAGTCTAATTTTCTGCAACAGTATGTGTCCAGACAAATGAGAAAGGAGGCTCCTCGACCTGGTTCTTGGGAACAAAATGGGTAAAATAGGTCAAGTGTCAAGTTAGGCCAGATAGACTGGAACCTGAATCTGACAAGAGATACCATAGATGAATAATGGGCTATCTTGAAAGAAGACAATTCAACACAATGAAGGTATATTCCCTCAAAGGGAAAGCTAAGGCAAACAAATCCAAAGCTCCCTACATAAAAAGATATAAATCAAAGGGAAATGAAAGAATATGAAGCAAAAGTGGAAATTGCAGAGGCACTGGCTATAACCTTTCAGCTTTTCCTGGACTAAGGTAGTGGTGTCAGAAGACTGGAAAATTGCAAACATTATCATTTCATTTAGTGAATGTTGTAAGGATAAGCTCAGCAATTACAGATAAATCAGTTTTACTTCAGCAGGAGGGAAACCTTTACAAACAATAACTGGCAACAAATAGGCAGATGGAAAAATGTTCTGTATTAAGCAACACCAGCATGGATTCTTAAGGGAAAATCATGCTAAACTAATGTGCTGGAATTCTTTGAAGAGATAACAGAGAGGGCTGATGAGGATATGGGTGTTTGTAGCTGGAGAAACTCAGTATGTCTGGTGGTATCTGTGGAGAGAAAGGATGGTCAACATTTCAGGTCCAGTGACCCTTCTTCAGAACCAATTGTAGACAGCAATGAGTAAACAATAGGTGGAGATTGAGCCCAGAAAGAGAGAACAGCAGTTGGGCAGACAAAGGATTGGATAATGGTGAGCTGGGGAGAGAAAAAAGCAGCTAATGGTGACCATGAGTGGGTGAAAATGGCTGTAGTAGGAGCAGTCCATGTAATGACAAGGCCTGATGTGTGGGGGTGGGGGAAGGACATGGAAGTCGGTGCTCAGGCCCAAAAATTATTGAATTTAATGGAGTCCTGAAGGCGGCAAAATCCCCAAGCAGAAAATGAAATGCTGTTTTTGTTTCAGATTTCCAGCATCTGCAGTTCTTTGTTTTTTGAGTAATGGGTATTTTTCAGACTGGAGGAAGGTTTATCGCAGAGCTCCACAAGGGTTGTTATCAGTACACCTGCATTCTCTGATGTATTTTAATGATCTAGATCTGAAAGTGCAGGGCTCATAGTTTCAAAATTTGTGGATGATATAAACTTGTAGGCATTACAGACTGTGAGGGGGACAATGTAGAACTTGAAAAGACCATTAAGAAGTTGTTGATGTGACCAGAGAAGTGGCAAATCAAGTTTGCTAAAGATAAAGGTCAGATAAGTGTGAAGTTATATATTTTGAAAGAAAATGCAGACAGTATAAGGCAAAGGGTACTTATCTAAAGGGTGTACAAGAACAGAAAGACCTAGGTATACAGTGCAACAGTCGTTAAAGGTGACAAGTCAGTTAAAGAACATAAAGTTTCCTGAGCTTTATTAAGAGTGACAAAGAGAAAGAGTAGAGGTTATGCTGAACCTAAGTGAGGTAAAAACAATGACTGCAGATGCTGGAAACCAGATTCTGGATTAGTGGTCCTGGAAGAGCACAGCAGTTCAGGCAGCATCCAAGGAGCTTCGAAATTGACGTTTCGGGCAAAAGCCCGAAGGTGAGACATAAGTTATACTTCAGCTGAGGTAGTGTGTGGTTTGGATAGGAACTTGCAGGTGATGGTGCTACCATGTTACTCCTCTTGACATACTAGGTGGTAGATTTGTGGGTTTAGAAGATGCTGTCAAAAGAGCTGTGATGAGTTGTGGTACAGCATCTTGTGGATGGTATACGATGCTGCCCTGGTACGTTGGTAGTGAAGGAAAGGAATGTTAAAGGTGGTGAATACAATGCAAACCAAGCAGGCTACTTTGTCCAAGGTAGGACTTTTTTTTTAGTGGTGTTGGAGATGCGTTCATCCAGGCAAGTGGAGAGTATTCGATCACACTCCTGACTTGTGCCTTGTAGATGGTGGATAGGAATAGGGAAATCAGGGGGTGAGATGCTTACTGCAAAATTCCTAGCCTCTGATTTGCTAGTGAAGCCACTGTATTGATAAGGTTAGTCAAGTCCAGTTTCTGGCCAAAGATATCCACCAAACTATTGCTGTTGGGGGATTCAGTGGTGGTAGTGCCACTAAATATCAGAGAAAATGATTAAATTCTCACTTCCTGGAATTTAAGTAGCAAGTAGCTACTCAAATCAGCCTAAGCATGTTGTTGGCCAGATCTTGGTGTATACATGGACCTCGATACACATATTGTACAGCCACAGCACATGCAGAATTTGTGTTCCAACACATATACTATAATTTCTTCACCTTTACATGCCTACCCCTGATCCCACTTAACCATGCTCTTCTTCATCCATATACTGTTTCAGGATAACATAATCTACAGACACAGGATCAGCAATATTCGTTGCTGCTCATTATCCTATCATCCTGCCATCCAATAATCTGCTGGCTGATTTGCTTGGCACGCTGCTTGTTGATTCCTCCTCGCTCAGTGCCACCCAATGTAAATTCTTATCCTTCAAATATGTTCTTTCAAGGACTCGCTATTTCAAATTTAACTATCCCTCTAACCTCCACAAGCTCTCACATAAACTTTCCATTTCTGATCATGGCCATTTTTGTATCTGCATCTTTGTTCTTCATTCAAGTCAAGTCATAGCATTACCAGACCATAGGGTTGCTCTCTTATTAGAAAGAGAGAATTGACTCGTGATGATTCAACCGGAGGACCACCACATCTCAGGTGAGGGGAGAGGTTGTGAAGGACAGTCCTTCATGGTAAATCTCAGGTGGTGCAGGAATTGAACACCATTAGCATCACACTACTTTTCAAACCAACCATCCAGCGTACTGAGCTAAACAAAACCCCATCCTTCTATTAGCAACTGTGCAATCACATGATTCAGCCTCATGCCCTTACATTTCTACAGTTCAAAATTCTAATGTAATTTTGATCAAGTTTTTGACCATCTCTGCTGAAGCTCCGTTCTTTCACTCAATATTCATCTTATTTAGTGATGTCTCTGTAAAATGGCTTGGGATTCTTTTTGTGTAATTGATTGATATTATTGATGATAATAATGCTCTCCTAATGGTAACTGTTGAACTTTGCAGAAAGCATGCTCTACATTATTACATTATCCTGAGTAAAGGAGAAGAATGAAGGAATTACAACAATGGGAATTAACAACATGAAACCCATAATAATGATAAAGAGAAAAATGAACAGAAATTGAATAATATTAAAATATTACTTTACCCAGACTAGTTTAAAATATACATGCACAGAGAACAAATTCAAGACAATGTTTGAGGCCTCAAATTAGGGCCATGATTTTAGTCTTAGACACAAATCAGACCTGCTCCCCACAGTTGCCCCCACCTCCCCAACCCACTTCAGATTTCCATTATTCCCAAGTTTACCAAAGCCAGTACAGCTGGCAGCAAAACCATCCTAGTATTACCTTTTTTTTGCAAGGTTTGTAGCATGCAAGGACTGCCACAAACACTACGTAGGACAAACAGGAAGAAAGTTAGCCACCAGGATACACGAACACCAGCTAGCCACAAAAAGACACGACCCTCCCTCCCTCGTAGCCCTACACAAGAATGAAAGAAAAACACCATTTTGACTGGGACAACACATCTATCCTGGGACAGGCTAAGCAAAGACATGACAGAGAATTCCTAGAGGTCTGGCACTCCAACCACAGCGCCATAAATAAACACACAGATCTAGATATTATCTATCAACCCCTCAGAAAACGAATAGGAAATGACATCACCACAAACCTCAGGAACCCCATCCAGGACAAACATATAAATAGAAAGCAGGAGACAACAGCTTCGCTTCACGTGGAGGTCGCCACTGACGATGTTACCAAGCCAGGTAATGAAACGTCTGGATATCAAACCTACAGCTCAGCGAGCAAACCTACACCCTAGTATTACCTTCTTAGCAGCTGATGTAACCTGGTTCTAGTCTCTCCAACCACTTCTCCAGCTTGATAATAGTTAAAAGAATAGTTCTCCTTTCAGACCATTGTCTCAGTTTGCACTGATAATTTTAAATCTTGATGCTTTATACCACTCAGATGTGCCAAATGGACTGCAATGTTCCTTTCTAGTACTGCACATTGGACGTTCCTATGCATCTCTACTCAAGGATTGATTCTAATGTTCAATCAGCGGAAATCTGGATTATAGTCAGGAGCTGGATTGAAAAGTGTCTTTTAAAAATTCACAAACAACTAGAATTCAGAAATTCAGAAAGTTAGGAGATATGGGATACAGGGAAATTTGGCTGTCTGGATACAGAATTGGCTGGCCAAAAAAAGACTGCGAGTGATACTGGATGGAAAGTATTCCGCCTGGAGGTCACCAGTGGTGTCCCACAGGGATCTGTTCTTGAGCCTCGGCTCTTTGCAGTTTTTTGAAGAAATGGAAGGGTGGGTTAGTAAGTTTGTCAAAGGTCGGTGGTGTTGTAGATTGTGTCAAGGGCTGTTGACAGGATGCAGAGCTGGGCTGAGAAATGGCAGATGGAGTTCAACCTGGATAAATGAGAAGTGATTTATTTTGAAAGGTCAAATTTGAATGCTGAATACAGGCTTAAAGACAGGATTCTTGGAAGCGCGGAGGAACAGCGGAATCTTGGGGTCCACATATGTAGATCCCTCAAATTTGCCACGTGTTTTGTCTTTCATTAAAAAGGGGGATTGAATTAAAGGGCCATGGGGTTTTGCTGCAGCTCTATAAAACACTGGTTAGACCACACTTGGAATATTGTGTCCAGTTCAGGTTGCCTCAACTTAGGAAGGATGTAGATGCTTTCGAGAGATTTACCAGGATGCTGCCTGGACTGGAGGGCATGTCTTACGAAGAGAGACTGAGTGAGCTAGGGCTTTACACACTGAAGAGAAGAAGGAAGAGTGGTGACTTGATAGAGGTATACAAGGTATTGAGTGGCATAGATAGAGTAGATAGAGACTTTTCCCAAGGGCAGAAATGGCTGTGATGAGGGGTCATAACTTTAAGGTGATTGGAGGAAGGTATAGGGGAGATGTCAGAGGTAGGTTCTTTATGCAGAGAATGGTGGGTGCATGAAATGCACTGCCAGCAGTGGTAGTTGAGTCAGAGACATTAGGGACATTTAAGTGACTGCTGGACAAGCACATGGATGACAGTAAACTAAGGGGTGTTAGGTTAGGTTGATCTTAGATTAAGATAAATGCTCGGCGCAACATCCTGGGCCGAAGGGCCTGTACTGTGCTGTGCTGTTCTATGTTCTAACAAGGCAGACAAAGAGGTAATGGGACTGTGCTGGCTGAACAGAAAAAAAAAACAGAATAAAGAGAAGTTAGGTTTGTTTAGCAGTGAACTAGTTTGCCACTTCAGTCACAGAACTTTAAAATGTTATGTCGAGTCTTAAAGATCGTGCAGATTTTTAGTGGGTCACTTATGCATGGATTGCTTCATAACAAATATTTTAAAAGTAAGTAATGCATCATTGTTAAACATTCTTTAAAAATTGATATTTTTAGACAGGGTGTTATCATTATAGAAGATCATAAACCTCTGCACTGAAAGTTAAATCTGATTACTTCACCTCACCTTTTGAGCATCCTAATCAGCCTTATTAAACCTTTGCTCATTTTTAAACCTCAGATGACAATTTGTTTAACTCTACCCTGCAGCAGTTTGATGAAAACGCGAATTAAATTTGATCTTCTGCCAGCAATTACTAAATGCTCCCAACTGGCCCCAATTAAGTCACAAGGCTTACAGGACACAAAATCCACTGAATGTATCACTTTTTAAAAATTTCATTGGTCACTGACAGTACTCTGTGGCATAATTTGTATACAGGCACAATGTCACCTAACTTACCAAGCAAAACAACTAAGTCAATTTCACTGCTTCATTCACTAATTTGTTTACACGTGCTACCTAATTTACTGGTCAAACCAGATATTAACTTCTTGCTTAAAAAGAATTGAAATACCTTGAAATTATAAACCTTAAAATGCCCCCAGGATGACTAAAATGCCTCTCTAACAATGAATTACTTTGATGCACTTAACGTAGGTAAATGAAGCAGCCAATTTGCACATAATAAAATCCTACAAAAAGTAAATGAAATCCATTAGCAAATTAACTGTCTTTGGTTATGTTAATTAAGGGAGGAGTGTTGGCTAGAATGTAGGATTCCCTTGACAGCTTTTTGATACGTCTATAAAGTCTTTAACATTACCTAATCCAATGGAACAGACAGACATGACATCCATTTAATATCATCTGAGAAAGAGCATGTGAAAAAAATAGTTCATCCTCAGAACTGCACTGGAATATAATCAAGATTGTGTTCCAATTTTGGAATAAGGTTAAGCCAAATTTCAACCAAAGTTCACAACTGTCACCTTGTTTGCAAATATTGCCTTATTCCAGAATGATTAACTGCGTGCATGCAATGCTAGTTTAAGTTTCAAATACTGGGAATCCAAAAACAGTCCTTTGTGTTCTGAAATTACAATTGAAGATGCAGCAAAGATCAGCAGATCTGATTTGAAGTATTCCTGATTTCTTTGGCTAGGGATATCCAAACATCTTCAAATGTTTTTAAGTACAGGTTTAGATATTGGTCGAGTGGCTGCCTAATTTCTCTCCACACTATATCTCGGTGAGCAAATATCAAGCTAATTAACTTTTTGTCTGGGGCTTTTAAGATCTTGTCAATCTTGTTTGGAATAATATTTGGATTGGATTGCCATGATTATACTGGGTTTATACTTCCATATTCCTTCTTATCTCAATAGACTCTTCCCTTTCTTGAGATCTACTAAGTGTTTATAAAAATAGATGAATCATGTATGGCCCTCCAGAAAGGTGTCCAGGCTCCTCAGCATTTTACTTCAGTATTTCAGTCTTACGAGGTGACTGTATATTGTTTGCTAAGGTTAACATATAATCTGTAGGTACTTAACTCATCTTCTGTGATGATACCTTTTAATATAGTGTTATTAAATATGTGACTGGGATCTTGCCCATTGAGAACATAATTTTGCCAGAAGCAAAATGGAAGGAACTTTCAAAAAACTGCTCTGGTATTATTAAGGTTGTTTCCATATGCCTTTAGAAGACAGACATGCAGACAAAGTAATAACTCTACAGATATCCAACAGCATCCAGTTACATAGGAGTTATTAACAAAACATTTTTACTTGACAGTCACGACTATCATCAGTTTAAGGCACTGTAAAAGAGAGCAACAAGATTCCAGCTCTACCGAGAATCCATCATTAAGCATTTATGATGCCTCAGAACAGAAATATTAAGAAGGACTCCACATAAATCTGAATGGGCCTATTTAGTCACCAATCTTGTGTATTTAACAAATAATCTTTGACAAGACACCTTTAAACTATTAAATGCATCAGATTGAGACTGATCTAACAGAACATTGTTCATTGGAAAAATACAGTTTTATCAGATACTGCTCGACCTGAATAATGTGTTCAACTTTGCACAACTGGCACTTTTTTTAATTCACTGATTAGTGTTAAGCAACAATTTGGGCATCAAAAATAGTTCTGAAGTATAAACCAATTAAAAATAGAATGTGATGTTGAGAAGTGTGTTTTGTTTCCTGAGCATGAAAACTTCATTATTTAAAGAAAATAGTTTCGGGGGGGTATGGAGGACAGGAGGAGGTGCTGAGGAGGGGAGAGGGTGTTGAGGATGGGTGGAGGTGTTGAAGTGGAGAGGGGGGTGTTGAAGTGGACAGGGGATTGCTGGTTGTGTGTACTGTTGGCATTGGAATGTGTGTGCAGGAAACAAAAGTATGGAGCTAACCTTTGTACCCTTCATTTCTGCTCTAATTTCCTCATATAAGTTGAATGGTAAATTAGAAAAGAATTATCCCATGTCACCAAATGAGGTAGAACTCTAAGTCAGCCAAGTAGCCCCAGGATTTAGAGCACAGTGAATTTGTGCTAACCCAGGGGCACAGATGAATTAAAACATCCTCATGAGAATGCAGTAACTCCTATTCGCATCTGGCTCTCTTTATTCTGAACTCTCAACACCTGCCTGTAAAGTCAAATCGCCCTCTATTGCTGTGAAGAACACAAAGAATTGATGTAACAGTGGCTCATTAAGCATCTTTTTTTTAAAAAAGTAAATCATCTACAATGAACAGAAGCAGTAAATCTAAAGTGCATGCTACTTGGCACCATTGTAAAACACATTTTTATACAAATCAGGTCACTCTAGTTCAAGTCATAGTAATCAAAATGAGCTTGACTAAAGATGCCTCCAGCAGTTAGTGATTCGTCAAATGTAATGTTGATGCCCTGAGTCACACTAATGCAATCTTGGATTGATAGCATTAAGTTGTCAGCCAAAATGCATCAGTATTTACATGTTGCTAAGGTCAGAGTAATTTTAGAGTGGAACTTTAAATTCTATCATATGGTTCATCTTCACAATAGTCTGCTTATTTTGTAGCACATTAATGATAATATGGCATATAATTTACAACACAATAGAAGGCACAAACTAGAAAATGTAAATCTGACAATTAATATTTATTTTTATGCTACACTGGATATCTTCACACTTATTTTTCAAAATAAATGTATTTAAAATAGCAATTACAGTTAAAATGAGAGGTATAAAAATTATTCAGACCAACAAGATGTGATAATATTTTCAGAGGTGTTGTAATCTCAGAAACATGGTGACCTGCACACCGTCTATGTGGCAACACCCTTGAATCACCACCAATGATGAAATATCAATGTACGGTGCATGTTGCCACAATAATACATTGATTAGCACTTAGCGATTCTCTTCTTTTCATTATCATCCTTCATATCCTATCATATTGCACTCTTATTTTAGTGGCCATTGTTAATGCATGAAACTTTATTTTGGCTTATTGAAAAGGAAGATCAAGTAGAATGATGCACAGGTTTATATTGGTTAGCATAAGGTGATTAAATGGCACTAAGTGATATTCAAGGTTAGCAAAGGAGAGAGCTGCTAACATTCAAACAAGATCACCGAAAATTAAACATCTGTGCAAATTCAGACAATTTAAACATTGGTTTTACATTTCAGGAACAACGTACATATCACCTTGAATGTAACAGATATCCTAAAACACTTCAAAGGTACAATGAAATGAATGATGTAACAAATTAGGAAATATTCAGCTTGAACAAATGTTTGGTTAAAAATTTGAATTTTCAACAGAATTTTAAAGAATAAAAATGAGCTGGAGAGGAGAAGGAGCTTAGGGCATCAAAAGAATGCCAAGTGTGGGCCGTAGGTGCCTAAGGCACTATCAGCTATGATTTTGGAAGGAGGTGCACAGTGGAGTGGGGATGTGCAAGATGTCACTGCAACAGAATTCTGGGAAGCAATGTCTGAATGTAGTTGCAGAAATAGGGAGAGATAAGGTTGTGAAGCAATTTAAATGGGTACATGAGAATTTCAAATTTGAAGCACCATGGTACTGGAAAGCAATGCAATTCAGGGACGACTTTGGTTATGGATGAGTGTGACTCAGAGAAGAGAGGGGAAACAAGCACCAGAGTTTTTGGCAATAAGAACTCAGTTAATTCTTGAGGGCATGCAATGTTGTCAAAAGTAATAAGTAATCAGAAGGTTCATATTAGAATGGTACATCGCTTCACATTCAAGGTTATGAATAACTTGGACAAAGTAAATGGGAATACTGACAAGGATAATTTTGCACAGATGACAAAGATTAAACAAGATCAAAGTTTTTTTTTTAAAAAAGAGAGGCATGCATACTTTAAGTTAAACTATTATTGCTGAGCTAAAATAATTAGGAAAGTATTTAGAGATTAGTTGGAAATTACCCTATGGAATACTATCATATTGAAGTACATGTATGTGATAATTTTAAAAAGCAAAACAAGTTGCATGCACATTCTATATACTGCTTTTTCCATTTCAATTTGAGTGCCTGCAAGAATTTTCATTTGTCTTATGACTTACATGGAGGAATACCTTGTATCATCTGGCACAGGTCCTATTACACATGGCTTATTAAAGCACCCAAAAAATGATGAAACTGAGGGCTGACCCATAATTTGATGCGAGTATCAGGTTGGCCCTCCACACATGATGCATCCATTTAGAATTAATGAACCCAGACGGGTAACCCTTTTATTGTCACCCTTTCTTTACTCTAACTTCTGGGTAAACAAAGTTATTAAGATTGGTACAGAAGGTGGTTCGCAGTGCAGTTCCTACACATTAGCAAAGCTGTATAAGACTAGCAGAATTTGTGTTTCATCAATAAAAAATTCTGATAAACATTTATCAGTCTTTCATCAACTGCTGAAACTTTATATTCTATAATTCCATGTCTCATGATCATGGTGATCTTACATGTGCATCAGGAGTCTTACTAAAGCAGTAAAATGAGTAGGCATCTCATTATTGAGTGAGAACATTTCTTTCTGCACAAATGCAAAAAAGAGCCGAGAGAGTAGCATACTCTCTATTACTGCATATTGGCAGCCCTGTGATATGGACACCCACCTAAAGCAATTAGTGATCTGCTGATTAACTCATTCAATAAGAAGCTGGCCAATTATCTGGTTAGGATTTGATACTGATGATTAAAAAGATAAGTATTGACATAGATGATCAAATACTCTTCGGAATACTTTAGTATAAATCTGCGGGACCTTGGGAATGTTGTCTGTGCAATGTAACTGGTTTAAGCTGAATAATTAGACTGTAATGTTAAAGTGACATCCTGTATTTCTAAGTAAATCACTTCATAGGTGGAGAAAAAAAATTACACAGTTGGAGGATGTTTTTAATTTTGGACACACTTGGAGCAGACAATGGGAGGCATGCATGTGCCAATTACTAGAGCTTGTTGCTTGAGACCTCAGTCATTTTGAAGAATGAGCCTCATTTGGTTAATGCCAGTACTGATGTATTATATTTTCACAATCTGTTTATACAAACAAAACAAAAATCAAAAAGATTGTGTAAGAAAATTAAATTAACAAATATGAAAAGATGTAAATATATCCTTTTTTTCAAGTTGTGAAATTTTGCAGTCTTACAACATTGTGTCAATGTCCATTAATTATATTGCTAAGATACGAAGGTGAAGGGCATTATTTAATTAAGTACTTAAAGCACTTACGACGGGAAACTGGGCTGGCATGCATAATCAAATCTCACAAGCAAATTTTAATTTAAATTTTTTAAGTCTCCTTTCGGGCTTTTACTTCATTACAATGCCCATTTTAGAGGCTGTTACCTGTTCATTTAGTTTAATTTGGTTTGATTATTTCAATCAAAGTAATACAAGGAGAGTATGCTAAGGCTCTTGTGGTGCAGTGGTCATATTCCTTGGCTGGAATATTTGGGTTCAAGTCCCACCCGGCCTGATGGTGCGTCATAACTTATGCATATAGGTTGATTAAAAATAATTCAAAGAGAGTCTGCTGGGCCACTGGATTGGTAGGTCAGAAGCAAGCATTTGTAATGTTTCATTTTGTGGATAAACCCATTATTAATAAAACTGTGTTGAGTTTCATACTTCATCAACTGCCTTGAGTTCAGATTGGTAAGTAATATTGTGTAAGTAATTTCTGACAAAAATGAGTGTCATCTGACAATTTCAGTAAGTCCGTCAAATACATGACAATTTTAGCAAGTCCGTCAGATAAGCACCATTGTTTGGTTGGTTCCTTACTTGAAGGAATATAACTTGTTGCTGATGTTACAATAACAGAAACATCTAAGTATGAAATACTGTGGTATCCTCAAGTACCAGAAATAAATTTGATTAGAAAACATAGTTTTTCCTTATGAGAAACATTTCTGAATGTTCTTTAATTCTCTTTGTTGCCTGTTAAATTATATGAGCTATGACATAACATTCCAAACAGTAGTAATGATGAAGAGTTCTGTTTGCATTATACTTTGCCCTTATAGATTCTTTTCCATGATGGCATTAAGTGCAATACAATGAAAAGTAATAACATTGACTGCTTGTAAGGTGCAAAAGCATACAAAAAGTCATACTTTATAAGAGTCATTTCAAAGAAAGAACAAATATGCTCAGGAGTAGGCTAAAATACTTTGTAGTAACTGGAAAATGGAGACAATAGGATAATCGTGGAGTTTAAATATTGCCTTTATGCAGGTAACAGGACTCCAACCTGTTTTGGATCCCAAACCACACTGCACCACCCTTAGCGTGGACGTTTGGCCAGAGCATCCCCATATTGGGATGGAAATAGGTTCTCTATCCAATTAAGGGTGGAATATGGACTCTTGAAACATGAAAGTCAGCACAGGTGAAGGGCCAGCCTTTAAGCTTAATAGGAATAGCACACTACGGTAAAAGGTAACTAACTGGCATGGCAGTCCAAAATGGCATTGCCATTTCAACTATGTTTTCCAAACTGTAAATTAAAAAGTAACCCAATGTCTAGGGATGGTGTCAAAGAACTCCCATACAAGGGGGTCTTTAGCTTGAACCTGCTGGAGCTGTGTCACCCACCTGTTGCCAAGTATTTTACACCATGCAATACTGTCATCAGAAAACTAAATGGAAGATCCTTTGAAAGCACTTAAATTTCTTAGAGTTTAATTAGCTCCCACCTCATAGGTTTCAGGTCATTGACACCTCTACATTCTCCCAGCATTGACAAAAGGCTTTTAATTGAAGTATAACTGTTTCTCTTATTAAAGATGCTGCTCCACCTGGAGAGAACTTTTACCACCATTTCAGTTTTTATTTCTGGTTCCCAGCATTTGCAAAAGCAGATAATGATTGGTGCCTATAATGAGCTGAATGGAATGACCACAACCTTTTCATTGGAATTTAGACCTTTTTACAACAAACGCTTAAGCAGAATAGATTCAGATATGATACGAGAATTTAGTCAGAGGCTAACTGAAAGTCAACCAACTCAAGGGTAAATCCCATATGGTGTATGCATTTGTTGCCTGATAAACCAACTCATACACAAATGAAACATGGCAATAAAGGAAACAGGCATATGCTTGAAGATGACAAATACAAGATCCTTTTTTCCCCTGAAAACTAACAATGCATGACATTGTTGTTTGGAATTTTCTTTATGACCAATCTGTAAAGTCTCATCTGAGCAAAAAGCACTGCTGTAGTTATGGGAACTAAAACAGGTAAGATCAAGTCTGCTATTATCAAAAATAAAATGGCAATTCAGAAAATATAAGCTTGTATTGTGTTCATAGTGATCTTGATGAAAGGTTTTTTTATTACTGGTATAAAACAGTGAGAGAGAGAGACATCCAATGTCAGGTATGGTATTACATGCAAAGACTGAAAATGTTGTCTGTTCCAAAGACTTTTACAACTGCAACAAAACTGGGAATTTTTCTTTCAAAATTTCTCTTTGCCCATAAATGTCTGAATGTTGTTGTTGATGCCTGTGCTGGTACAGCACTAAACAAAGCCAACAGCGCATTATTCTTCTATTTTAAATGCAGCAAATCCAAGCTATTTTAGAAATGCTAATGTGTAGAAAGAACAAAATATTTTGGATCAGATCCTTGGACAGCATAATATTATCTTTAAACAGCAAAGATCTGCTGGTATTGGATAATGGACAGAACTTTCCAAACCAGATCAAAGCTTTTAGCAGGCAAAGAGAACTTAATTGGGTAGGAGGTAAAAAGTTTCTCAACAACAGGTTAAAGTTTCGCTATTTAGTTCTCAGAACATTTCAGGCTGGTTGGGTTTCATGACCTTCGTGTCAGTAACTTGTTTTGCATTCATTAGCATCTCATGAATTATCATGAACACTCCAGCCCACTGGAATTGTGCCCACAGACAAAAATGGGAAACACATTCGTTCACATATCTGAATATAGGGCATGTATCTGCTGGGATAAATTCATTCTCCATGTTCCAAAAAGTACAAATTTCTTCAGTTGCTCATCTCCTTCATAACCAAGGTGCTTCTTTGATCAAAGGCTTACAGTGTTAGGAGTGAAGCCTCACTAAATTAGCTCATGAGAAGTCTCAATCATAAATACTCACAGGTACATAAAGTATTGTAGCACGGAAAGAGGCCCTTCAGTTTGTTGTATTCAAGCCATTCATTAAACACCCATCTACTTTTGTCCATTTTCTAGCACTTGGCCTGAAGCATTAAAGTCTTTGGTTTTTCAAGTGTGTATCTAAACAATTCATAAACGTTGTGATGATTCCTGTCTCTTCACACTTTATTCAAGGTATGAGTTCTAGATACCCACAACCCTCTGGCTGAAAGTGTTATTCTTCAAGGTGTTTTGGTGCCTGACAGTCTGGAGAAAATGAGGATCAAAAAAAAAGGCGATACTATATGTTAAAAAGGAATCTGATTAACTTGAAACTTCAGAATCAACAATATAGTTGAAAACCAAGCCCTTTCGTGAGCAACTATAATTACATATTTGAGACACTGAGGTAACAAGGACATCAGTCACATAAAATGCAATAGGAGTAAGCTTAGCATTCAGCTTAGCATTCCAGTAGTTCTGGTTAGCAGGTGCAGCAGGTACACTCAGTGGCGAGTGAAGTAGACGAGAAGACCAAATAATAACCAAAATTTTGGTGGAACTACAACTCCTTTTTGACATGAGCTACAAACACATCTCCACTTCAATCATTTGCAGAGTTTTTAAAGTGGATCAACCTCAAACTCTGTAGCCTCGCTAAACAAGAGAACTGTGGATGCTAGAAATCGTAAACAAAACCAGAAATTGTTGGAAAATCTCAGCAGGTCTGGCAGCATCTGTGGAAAATCTACAGAGTTAATGTTTCGTGTCCACTGACTCTTCTTCAGTTGAGATTTTCCAGCCATTTCTGTTTTGGTTTCTGAAGCCTCACTGCTCTCCAAAGCTCACCCTATCAAGCCCCCCCAACAATGTTCATCCTTCCCTTATCACCATCCAGCAATCTTTTAAAGCTCTTGACCTGCGCGCACACACACACACACACACACTTTATGCTCACTGCATCCACCCATGCCAGGAAAAGGTTAACAAACCTTGCCCACATGATACTCTCTTCCCCAACTCGAGATTGCACATCCCTTTTGCCATCTAACAGCAATCTTGTTTGGGGAGGAGGGGTGAACTGATTTTCACTATTGTGGCATATGGGATGGGGTGGGGGGCGGTTTGCTGGCACGAGGTGGTGGACATTACATGTGGACAAACAGGAGGGGAGCATTGCTGGGTTTCACTGGCTTCTGAGCTAATTTACTTCAAGTTGTGCTTCTGAGCAGGCTCCACAGTTGCTAGGAAAAGCTCTAAGCAAAATGTGTGTTAATGCAGAGTAAGTATAGAACAAACAGCCCATGTCTCCATCATTCTCGCTACCTAATCCAACTATCGTCTGGAATCATGCAGCAATCCAGGCATCATAAAATGGATAATTGGAGGATTAAACTTCGTAATAAGTACTGCACATGTGCATGTGTCAGAGCATCCTCAAAGTCCCAAACTGCATCAGCAACTTAAGTTGAGTCATTTGCTGCTCTCCATATCAGAATATTTTGGCCATTTCACCTTATTAGAGGAATTCAAAAGGAAATTGTAACTGTGTGGAACTTCACACAGATATTTCCGGTAACTGATGATTTTATGGACTGGTAAACAAAACAGAAACAATGTGTATTAAAGAAAACACAAAATACGAAACCTGCTCTAATAATATTCAATTCAAAAGTGGTTGTTCATTAATCATGAGGATACAGCAAAAAACCAAAAGATTAAAACAATAAAATGCCTTGAATGGATTTGACATGTTGACACTCACCTGTACTTTTGATATATAGTCACTGTTATGAGGTAGGTAAACAAATGAGTTCATTTGCACTCAAGAATGTAACAATGAATAGCAATAAGCTCAATAAGTGGATAATTTCTTGTAGTACTGTTAATTGAGGAAAAATGTTAAGCAAAAGCTCCCTTCACTGCTTCAAAATAATACTGTAGGATTTTGTAAATCCAGACAAATAGGGAATTCTAATATTCTAATATCTCAGCTAGTCCCCAGTAGTGCAGCAATTCACCTTCGTGAACTGACTGTCAACTTAGATTGTGTACTGAATTACTGGAGTGAGACTTGAACCAACAACCTTATGAGTGATAAGCGAAAGTATTATTGGGCCAAAACTAACAGGAAGAGAAGGTTTTACTATGTGAAAAAACACATTGAATACATAATATTCCTGCATACTTTACCAACATGCATAGAAACTTTTTCAGGTGTCTACAGTACACAATGTACTAAATATCATTTTATAAATGCTTTGGATATACGCATTCTTTCATTTTCAGTATAATGAATGAACGTGCCTTTATTTCATACTTTATTTATCAGAGCATACCAAAACAATTCACATCTAATGTGTTACTTTTTGAGTACAGTTACTGTGACAAATATCAAGTGAGAAGTAGTTAATGGCTACTTAAGATGGGGTTTTACGGTGGCATCGGTTAAGGGAAGAATGTTAGCATTAAGAAATTCCTGTTCTTCTTCAAACACTATCATAGTTGCTTAGTTATAAAGAACTTGAAATATTACTGAAAAAAGAATGTCGACACTATTAATCTTGCACTCAAGTCAACTTGTAAGAAATACCAATGTAAAGGGAAAACAAGAGTCATACTATATATGAGAGGAAAATGGCTGGCCAAGGGACTCTGATTGGTAGAGGCATTGCCCATGGAGAATGTACAAATTTATGATGACAAATAGTTAATGATCAAGTTTTGTTTGAGTTTTAAAACAGGTAGGCGGATTTTGATTGGCCAAGGCATCACCCTGAGAAATAACCCAGACAACAAACCAACATTATTACAATGTGATGAGTCATCATGTTCAACTTGAACACTAACTCTATTTCTCTTCACAGATGCCACCGAACCATCTGAGTTTCAGTTAAATGTGATTCCACAACTGCATTTGCTAAATAATCCAGAGTACATGACTACCATGATGGCAACTAAATTTAGGGTAGGCAGTTCAGCTTGCAGGATGGAGCAGTTCCATGGATTGGAAGCTACATGTATGAATAAACAGAAAAATCACGTACACAAATATAGCATTTATTGTCCATCCCTGGGTTGCCCTTGAGAAGGGTGGTGGTGACCTGCCTTCTTGAATCACTGGAGTCCATATGCTGTAGATAGACCTTCAATACTATTAGGAGGAATTTCCAGCATTTTGATATAAAGAAACTGAAGGAATGGCATTATATTTCCAAGTCTAGATGGTAGGTGGCTTACAGAGGAAGTTGCTGATGGTGTTCCCATGTGTCTGCTTCCTTTCTCCTTTGAGATGGAAGTGGTTATGAATTTGGAAGATGCTTTGGTGAAATTCTGCATTGTATTTTGAAACTCATACATACTACTGCACCTGAGCATTGGTGGTGGAGGGAGTGAATGGCATCACATCCAAAAACAATCAAACAGGTGGCACTGTCCTGAATTGTGTCAAGCTTACACGTTGGTGGAGCTGCACTCATCCATATGTTCCTGACCTGTCCCTTGAATATGATGGACCAGCTTCAGAAGTCAGGGGGTGACTGCAGGATTCTTAGCCTCTGACCTGCTCATCTACTGTATTTATATGGCTAGTCCAGTTCAGTTTCTGGTCAATGGTAAATGTTTCTGGCAAATGGCGAGTAACATTCATACCACAACGTGCCAAGGGCAATGATCATATTCACCAAATGTGAAGCTAAGAATAAAAGCCCAGTAACCTTCAATGGCAATAACACACTGAATTCTTTAATATCAATGAGGGTTACTATGGACCGGAAAAATAACTGGACAACTATATATATTGTGGCTGCATGATGAAGTCAGAGGTTTGGAAATTTACAGTGAATAACATATCATATGAGTTCTTAAAGTCTGTCTTCCATTCACGAGGCAGAACAACATAAGAAATAGGAACAGGAGAAGACCATTTGGCCCATCAAGCCTACTCTCTTCAATAAAATCATGGCTGATCAGATTGTGGCCATAATTCCACTTTCTTGCTTACCTCACATAACCCTTGACCCCCCATCAATGAGCCTCAAGTCAATTGTAGTGTGCACAAGATACAGGGCAGAAATTCACTAATCCTGCCTCAATAATACCATCTAGGAGAAAGTGAGGTCTGCAGATGCTGGAGATCAAAGTTGAAACTTTATTGCTGGAACAGCACAGCAGGTCAGGCAGCATCCAGGGAACAGGAGATTCGACGTTTCGGGCACAGGCCCTTCTTCAGGAATCATCCATATGTTCCTGACCTGTCCCTTGAATATGATGGACCAGCTTCAGAAGTCAGGGGGTGACTGCAGGATTCTTAGCCTCTGACCTGCATTCCTGAAGAAGGGCCTGTGCCCGAAACGTCGAATCTCCTGTTCCCTGGATGCTGCCTGACCTGCTGTGCTGTTCCAGCAATAAAGTTTCAACATCAATAATACCATCTAAAATCACAACCACTATTACCTTAAAAGGACAGATGGGAAACGTCAGCACACTCATGTTCCCTTTCAGGTCATACGCCAGCCCAACATTAAAATATAACACTATACCTCCATGGGTGAAGGGTCAAAGCCTAGATTTCCCTCCCTGTGGGTGAATCTAAATTATATGGATTGCAGTAATTCATGACGTTTGCTCACTAACACCTTGTAAGCTACAAGTAGGGATAGTCAACAAATGCTCACACATTATTAATGGAAAACAAAAAGGCCCTAAGCTCTTGAATTTCCTCCCCAAATCTCTGTTCGTGTCTGTCTTTACAACGTCAAGGCACTCCTTAAAATGTACCTGTTGGATGAAGCCTTTGGTCAGTCATAACATCCTTGATTCACATATTGTAAATGTTTTTTATAAAGTTCCTGTGAAGCATGTTAGGACTTTTTGCATTAAAGGCACAATGCAAGTACAACTGTTGTTAATTTCACTTGTCCAGATAACATTTTGGACAAGGAAGTATAAAACACCATCATATTTCACACATGAACTTGAAGACATTTGTCAGAATGAATCATGTTTTACAGAACAAAAGAAAAAGAGATCATGATTCTAATATTAAAAGACTGTAGACATCTTGTGGAAAATCTGTACATAAATCAGATCAGGCCAAATCCTGTCACTACTCAGCACTACGGTGACGTGCAGCGGTTTGTAGTGGTTTGGGGAACCAGCAGGGGCTGGAAAGTCTTCTTACTTGACTCCAACATGATCACAGTTGAACCTCATCAAAGTAAGTGCTCATAATTTGTCACAGAAAAGAGCCAATTAAAATATGCTCGGAAACGGTTCTAAAAGATAATATATGATTAAAGGCCTAACACAGCTGTTAAAAATCAAAACCTCTGCCATTTGAAAGAAACCTCAGTTTGGTTGTGATCATTTATCTGATAAAGTTTGCTTTTAAAAGCAAAAGGACCACAAAAAGAAAGAAAAAATATTTCAAAGTGATATGAAAGCAAATTTACTTGGATGCTATATCTCTGAAACAAAGGCAGAAAAGGTTGGAAATATTCAACAGGCCAAGCAGCATCTGTGAAGAAAGACATATGGAGTGTCCAGGTCAATGATATTCTGTCAGAACTGGAAAAGCTCAAAGATGCAACCAGTTTTAAGCAAAAATTGAGGCAGGGAAAGGGAAATAGGGGAAAATCATAACTGGCAAGTTAATGGTGCAAATGAACAAACCAATGATGAACCTAGAAGAATCATTAATGTCAATTGCCGTCTGAGGGAAAAAAATGGTGCCAGCATAATGATCTGAAATTACTGAGTTCAAAAGATTATAAAGCAACTAAAAGGAGATGATGTTCTTCCAGCTTACAGTAAAATTAATTGAGATAGAGGGGTCACAGCCGGAATACAGCAGAGAACCAAGATAACAGGGGACTGGAAACTTGGGGTCATATTTGCAGCCTCAACATCACAGGTAGCAATATCTAATTACTAGCTGTACACTGCAGCCAATAACTTTATATTAGGTAACAATATTACCAGTGCATAATGCTTTACAACTATTGCATCCATAGTGTTATGCTTCCATTTACACAACTTGCAATGCCACTTAGTTTTGTGCTGTGACAAAATGATGATGTGGTTTTCTATCCTATCATCTGAATATTTAATCAATATGGTGTATACAATCATTGAGGCCCCAACACAGAAGATTGCAGGACACCTCCAGTCATATCCCACCAATTAGAGTGCTTGCATATTGTTCCTATCATCTGTCTTCTAACATTTAACCAACTTCCGAACATGATCAATAATTTGTCTTTTGTTCCATGAGCTTCAACTTAAGCTGACAATCTCTTATGAGGGATTATATTCAATTCTCCTGAAATTCCACATAAACAACAACTATTGACATTGTGTTTTTTTTGACAAGGTATCTAAATGTGACATTCAGGTTCTCATTACAAATCTATGCTGGCTCCATCTGATCAGCTGAAATGTTTCACAGTGTTCACTCACTTTCTCCTTGATTACAGAATCTAATAACTTCTGAAAAATAGATTTTGAAGTAAACGAATCTGTAATTCCTTGGCTTTCCTTTCCTGCCTTTCTTAAAAAGAAATTACAAGTATACTTTGCATATGAAAGAAAGAGTCTGGAAAATTATGGTTCCCACCAACTCCCTTTAAAACTCTGGGATAGTCTACCAACATTTTTTATTAGGAAAAAGTGAGGACTGCAGATGCTGGAGATCAGAGCTGAAAACATGTTGCTGGAAAAGTGCAGCAGGTCAGGCAGCATCCAAGAAGCAGGAGAATCGACGTTTCGGGCATGAGCCCTTCTTCAGGAAATCGCTCCTGAAGAAGGGCTCATGCCCGAAACGCCGATTCTCCTGCTCCTTGGATGCTGCCTGACCTGCTGCGCTTTTCCAGCAACACATTTTCAACATTTTTTATCATCAACCTTACCTCAACAGAAGTGTTTAGCAGTTCTGTTTTTCAAAATTATGTGCAAATGTATTTGGCATAAGACGTGGGCAGGAGGTGACGTGGAAAGGATGCTTACATTTGCCCAAATCTTTTGCCATTCATTACAAATAATGGAGCAATTGGGAGTGTTTTTCTTCAGACAATAAATCTTATTTTCAATGTCTACGTAAAGCTTGCTGAATAGTCAGAGCTCTAAGCAGAAAACTTGATTTGCGTCTTATTTTTAAATAATAATATGTAGATATGACTGTGCACTCTCCACTAATTGGTACTAGCTATAAAGTGGTCATATATGAGAGAGGTTCATATGCAACCACTGGATGCCACTTCAGAAATATTGGTAGTAAGTTTTAAAAGGGACTTTTGTCTACTTGGAAGGAGCAATGAATTCTTCTCCTAGCTGGCTCCACAAAAATCTTCTAGCCAGTTGCCAGATTTTCTATGCACTTTCTCAATTTTCATCATCTTCCTGGCCTGAATCCATGGAGGATCACCACCATTACCTAGCAGCCCCCAATTCCAGCACTGGCCTCATCTGTTAGAATTTGTCAGAGTTCAAATCAGGACTGACCATGACATTGGTCTGGACCTCTTGACTGCATTTGTGTGTGATGGTGTGATTACTTAAGCCAACACCCATTTAAGGTGCACCAGATATGGTCCTGAATTGTATATGATAAGAGGTTGTGTTATTTTTCATTAGTTCATGGGATGCCACTGACTGCATTTGTTGACCTTGAGAATGTAGTCGTGCAACAATCACCTCCACCACCCCTTCCCCAAGTAGTAAAATACTATCTTGTAAACCACTGTTTGAAGTTTAGATTAAATCAGTCACTTAGCCAGTTACCCAGTCACTGTCACCCAGTTAAGAAACAAAATATTTTTAAAAATTTAAATGATAGAGCCATTTTCAAGGCACAAGGTCAGGAAAATAACAAAAAGGACAAATATTCAGCAAAACACTCAAAGGGATATCAAAACTGAACCAAATGCCCACTGCAGAATAAGATAGAATGATAAACAAATTCATATTTCATTTTGGGATACAGTACTATTCAGAAACAAAAGAAAATCACTATTTATCATCTGAAGTCAGATTCACAGGTTAATTCACCATCAATACAGTTCCTGATTAAGATCTCAATTCCCATTTTCAAATCTAGTCTGGATCTTCACAGAATTTCAAATGTCCCTCCACTAAGGAAAAGACATGCGACTTCAAGCAGTACAAGAACTTCCATACCCACCACAGATACATCAACTGTTACTCACTTTGTGGGACAATCATTCAAGATGCCTTCTCGTCAATCACCTTCCATCATTACTCCTTACATCTTGATGAAGCACAACACAGATATAATGCTTGAATGAACTCCAACCTTAGTTTTTTACCCTACATAGTCACATTTAATATTGCACAGCCACATAGTTAACAAACATGGAAACAGATTTAATGTTTCAAGTCTGGTATGATCTTCTTCACTCTCTGAAGAGTCATACCAAGCCAAAACATTAACTCCGTTTGTCTCTTAGATGCTGAAAATGTGTTGCTGGAACAGTGCAGCAGGTCAGGCAGCATCCAGGGAACAGGAGAATCGACGTTTCGGGCATAAGCCCTTGCCCGAAACGTCGATTCTCCTGTTCCCTGGATGCTGCCTGACCTGCTGCGCTGTTCCAGCAACACAGTTTCAGCTCTGATCTCCAGCATCTGCAGACCTCACTTTCTCCTCTTCTCAGATGCTACCAGACATGCTCAGTTTATGAAGCATTCTCTGTGTTTGTTTCAAGATTCAATCAAATCCCTTTGTAGTCTTAGAAAACCTTCATAACTGTCTACTATGCCACCAATTTTAGTGTCATCCACAAACTTACTAACCATGCTTTCTTTATTGTCATCCAACTCATTTATAAAAATGACAAACAAAAGAGGACCCAGAACCGATCCTGTGGAACACTGCTGGTCACTGGCCTTCATTCCGTAAAGCAACCCTCCACCATTACTCTGCCTCTAGCCAATAAGCTAATTATGTATACAATTGACAAGCTCACCCTAAATCCCATGTGAACCACCTTTACTAATTAGTTTACTATGTGGAACCTTGTAAGAGGTTTTACTAAAATCCAAATAAACAACAGTAAAAAATTGACATTAAATATTCATTTAATATCTCTCCCACCTCTTGTAGTTCTACACATAGATGATCTTGTTGATTTTTAAGAGGCCCTACTCTCTCCCCAGTTATATTTTTTGGTTCTTAAATGTACTTGTAAAATCTCTTTGGATTATCCTTAACCTTATCTGCCAAGGTGATCTAATATCCCCTTTTTGCCTTCCTGATTTCCCTCTTAAGTATAACACCCCTTACACTCTTCAAGAAATTCACTTGATCCCAGTTGTTTATATCTAATGTATGACTCATTCTTATTCTTGACCAGAGCCTCAATATTTTTATTCATCTATTGTTCCCTACTTTACCCTTCACTTTAACAGGAACATACTGCCTCTGAACTCTCATTATCTCTCTTTTGAAAGTCTCTTACTTGTCAGTCATGCCTTTAACTGTGAACAGTCTACTGCAATTTGTTTGTCCTCTTTGCTCAGATCATTAAGTATAGGAGTTGGGACATCAGACTGAGGTTGTACAGGATGTTGGCAAGGTAACTTTTGCTGTTCTGCGTACAGTTCTGGTCAACCTACTATAGGAAGGATACTATTAAATTGGGGAGGGTTCAGAAATGACTTACCAGGATTTTTGCAGGACTGGAGGGTTTGTGTTATAAGGATAGACTGGGACCTTTTTTCACTGGACCATAGGGGATTGAAGGGTGACCTTATAGAGGTTTATAGAATCATGAGGAGTATAGATAAGATGAATAGCAAGGGTCTTTTTCCTATGGTGGGAGAGTTCAAAACTAGGGGAGCATATTTTTAAAGTGAGACGCCAAATAATTGAAAGGGTCCCGAGGGGTAGTTTTTCATAAAGAGGCTGACTCGTATGTGGAATGAACTGCCAGAGGACGTGGTAGATGCAAGTACAGTTACAACATTTAAAAAGACATTTGAATAGGTACATGAATAAGAAATGTTTGGAGGGATATGAGCCAAATGTAAACGAATGGGACTAGTTTAGTTTGGGAAACTTGGTTGGCAAGGATTTGTTAGACCGAAGAGTCTGTTTCTGTGCTGTATGACTGTATAATTCTAGGAGAAGTGTTTCTCATTTTCCTGTCAGATATTTGCATCAATTTTTGATATCTGCAACACATTAAACAGTGCTAAAAGTATACAAGGTTATTTAACTATTAAGTGTGCATGTTAAATGAAGTTTTCCTGCACATTGAGAGATAAAAGTATTAACAATTCAACCTTGAACTCCAGTTAAAATTGACAATAGTACATGCTTAGGTATCCCTGAGAAGTCAATTTATTGCAGTGGCCACTAAGGTCTGTTGAATGAGAGAAGAAAGATCAACTGAAAATAGAGAACCTCTAACAGAGAGGGATGAGATGTTATTGCATATATTTTAATTGCAGAATGGCTAATAAATTATCTCTTTCTTTTTCCTGCAATGCTGAATCTAATACATGTATCTGACATCTAATCAATTAGTCTCTAATGCTTTCTTTGCCATCTGCATTCCTCAGAACTTCCAAATAACATAGGCTTTACAGACCTGCACTCTAGCCACTCCAGTTCTGTTAAACTCAAAGTACATCCCAAATTTGAAAAAAAACTGGTGTCAGGATCCTTACCCTTAACTTACTTGATATTTCCTGATCACTCTTCCCTGAGTTTGTGTCGTGAACTAATCCTGTGCTCCTCGAACATCAAATTGCTGCTTCCTTTCCACTGAGCAATCAGAGGCTGATCATTTAAATAGAATGCATGTGATCAGGAATGCTTTCTCAAAACTGCATCAGCTTGCTAGCTTTCTTGCTGCCATGAAAATTCTTATTGAAACCATTTTCTTTCTCCATTTTTCCCATAAATTTTTCTCATCATCTTCCACAACCACTATCTTCTGCCGTGATCTTTCACTTGGATTTAGCAAGCTATGTCTCAAAACATCCTCAGGAATGTCTTTGCATTATTTGGAATGAAAAAACATAAAGGTGAAGCAATTTAAAGGGGAGAAATGAGAGGGGTTTTTTAGGACATATTTGAGTAAATCAAAAGCTGAAGAGTTGGATTACCAGCTGGGATTCAGGCACTGACATAGATAATTCCGTGCAAATATGACAGCTGTTTGCTAAAGACTGAAAAAAAGATTTTATAAATATGAGAATAGAATGCAAGACTAGAGGTAGAAAAACATGTACAATATATTTATTAGGCAGTAGTTATGAGTGTTGAATGCATTCCTGAGTGCCTTACAAGAGAAACAAGACTAATACAGGATGATTCCAGCAATGGAAACCATTAATATACTAAAGAGATTTTAGAAATTAAGATTACTTTCATTGGAGCAGAGCAAGCTACAGCCATGTCTAACAGGAGTCTTTTACATTATGGACGTATTTGATGGACAAGGCAAAAGCAATCTCTATAGATGGAGATCACAATTTTTAATAATGTCGTTAAAAGAGTGATGAGAAGGGTTAGGAGAAAAAAACTGTTGTACAGAAAGTTATTGGAGCATTAAATGCTTTGTTATTGGGAATAGTTGAGGCCGAAACCACTGTATCTTGCAGGAGAATGTGGATGAATGCAATCAACACTGGGTAAAGAACATGACAGCAGGATTAGTTTTGAATTACTGTAGCAAATAATCATGCTATTGGAAAATGGTTACAATACTAAAGGAGGCCATCTGGCCTGTCATGTCCATGCAAGCACTCTGCAAGAGAGAATTAGCATGTCTGACTCCTGTGTCTTTCTGTTTTATTTGTCTTCACATAATCAATAAATTCTTTTTTGGAAGCTACAGTTGAATCTGTTTCCACCAGAGTTTGAAACAGTGCACTCCAAATTTCATCAACTTACAGCTCAAAAATGTTTTCCAAATGTAGCCCTTCATTCTTTTTCCAATCACCTTAAACCAGTGTCCTGTGAATCTCAACTATATCACCTTTGGAAACCCTTGGTATTTCAAACTGTCTCTATCAGAATCTCCACTCAACCTTTTCTTCTCTAAGGAGAACAGCTGCAACTTCTCTAATCTATCAATATAACTGAAGTCCCTCATCCATGGAATGGTTCCCATTAATGTTTTTTGCATCAACTCCCAGGCCTCAGTCTTCTTGATGTGTGAATTGATCAAAATGTTCCAATTGAGGTCAAACTAATATTTTTATTAATAATCAATATATAAATTCCTTCCTTTTGTACTCTACTGATGTACCTCATTAACTGCATTCTTAACGTGCCCTAATATCTTTGACGATGTTTGCATATATACTTTCTTATAACGTATCCTTCATTTTACATTGCCTCTTATCTTTCCACCAAAATGTATCACTTCCCTCTTAATTACATATGACACATGTTCACTCCTATAACATAATGGAAAAATATAATGGGCTAAATAGGCCCTTTAATGCTGTAATACTACATAGCAACTTCTATGAAATAGGCTATCGAAGAATCTTTGGTCTCTGCAGTGAGGAGGAAGTTGGAAAAACACAAATTTTGCTGTTAAGAGGGAAATTTCCCCAATAGTCCATGCTTCTTTTTATAAATAGGTTATATCACAAAATATTCATACATCTCTCACTGAAATATTCGTGTCTTTGGAACTACTTCCAAGGCTGGGAAACAAAATTAGACTGAAAGAAGGAAAAGAAATTCCAGAAAGCATTAACTTTGTGTTAGGATGTCAAAGGTTAGGATTGACTAGAAAACAATGCTATGTAGCATGCTCCCATGTCACTGACTGTGCTACACATCCTAGTACACCAAAGAAGAATACTACAAAAATGCTTGCACTGTGGAGCCACAGCAGAACTCACAAAAATCATAATCAGACACTTGGTTCAGTAATTAAATGATATTTAACAATAATTGACCGAACTTAATCACACAGTATTCATAAAATACTTGATTTTATTAATGAAATGTGTTGGTATATTGGGCCAGAACACCAAAAAGTGAACCAGTGACAGCAATAACTGCTGTGGCTGAAATGAGGCACAAGACATCATCAGACTTGGCCTTTCACATCATCAGAACATGATAGGTGTTCTGTCAGATTACAAAGGCCCAGCAACAGCGATGTATGCGGAGGAGTTTGCCAATAAATCAACAAGACTGTTCAAATATTCCAACAACACCCCCGCTTCACAGACATATCTAATCCACATACAAAATTCCCCCTTCCCCATTCACAGCCCTGACAAAGGGCAAGTTGAGCAGGACAACAATGGTACTGAATCTCAGTGAGCGTACAGGGGAGAAAACTGGATGGCGAACGAAACAATGTCTGACAGCAGCCTGCAATTTTAATGTGAAACTTGGAAAGCACTCCTGCTCCTTGTGCCACATTAAACAAAATACTTGTTTTTAAATAATCTTTATCGTGCTAACTTTCAGCAATCTATTTCATTGCCAGCTACAGGTCCAACAAACTGACCACCCACAATAAAGTTTTCTCAATAAAACACGTGCAATTACACAAAGTATTTATACAGTTATATAGGTTATAAACTGTTCAAAACATATTAAACATTAAAATAAATACAACAGTCCATCTAGCCTGTCCTATAAACCTATGGGGCAGAATGTTCATCCCACCGTCATGGTGAGATTGATGATGATAGGCATTTAATCAGGCAGGAGGCTGATGAGTGGTGACACTGCCAACTTCCTACATTCACCTCTAAAATGGTCTGTGATGGGAAGACCCATGGACAGACATCCTGTCCTGACATCAACTGGGACACTTAAGTGGGTAATTAATGCCTGAAAGTTTGTGCAGCAACTAATTAGTAAAATAGTTTTTAAATGGGCCTTTAATTTTGCAAATAAACTGTCCACCTCCACACCACAGAATCCCATCTACTTTTTAAAAGACTATGAATCAAGATGTTTGAGCCCATCAGATTAAGTAAGCTGTTTTAGACTGGGGGCGGTTAACTTGTGGCTCTCCTCTGCACACTTCAAAAGGCTCAACAATATGACAAGAAAAATAACATGGTATTCTAACTGAAACAGACCCAAGATTTTGCACAAATAGGATAACCCATTAACAATGCATATCTATGAATACAATCTGCACTTTAACTAGAACTTCACTGCATTGGTCATGAACCCATGTTCTTTTTTCATGACCTACATTATGAGTCCAATTACACTGCTGTTTTTGTGATTTTCAATTTGCAGTGATGTAAAAATGACAATTTGACTTCAGAGCTGGACCTGAATCTGATTCAGTCTTGAGCTTCTCGGGTTTGATGATGCTCGAGATACAACTCCAGTGCTGCGTCAAACCTGGTTTAAAAATTGCTCAGGGACCTCCTGGGAATTTTATAAACTTTCTGAGTTGCTCTAAATGTTCTCAAAGCAGACATTCCCAGCATGCTCTGAAAACATTAAAATTTAATAGCTAGAAGCAAAGCACTGTACATCCATATAAGCATGCATGCATGCATGCACACACAACACTGCTGAATATTGAAACTGGAGCCAGACTGTATCTATGAGGCTGGGACTGTCTGTAACTAATTCTATAACTACTGATATAAGACAAGCTGCTGCAGAGTAAATATTCTCTAAAAAGAACATAGGCAAATTAACTTACACAGTGCAATTCTTCACTTCTCTCAGCCTTAACATGCATTTCAAGGTAATTTTGAAAATATTTTTAGTTACGTTCATTGTAGAAGTATGTTTACTATTTGCTACTTAAAATCATGGATGGAAAATGTTGATCATAGTTTCAACTTGCATTTAACTCTTAATTTTTTTCAGTTTGTGGTTGTAACCATTTGGTGTACTTAGCACTAAATTGCAATATATTTTAATTAAACCTTTTTGCTTTTCTATGTTAAAGGACATTAATTGTGTTTCATAAAATTTCCCTTACATAGTACAGTGTGTATTCTGCTAAAATTCTCCTGGCTCTTTTCTGGCATTGTTCTTTCAACAACCATTTCAAGGACAAACATTCTTCAAGGCTAGCTGTTGCAAAACCACTGCCAAAGACTGCTTGAAGTAGATCTATTGACATTTATAGTTGGTGATAAGACTTTTTTTCTCAATATTCATCACGCAATTAATTGCAAGTTTCTAACATTATAATGCATGCCTTAACACCTGACCAAGCATTATTCATAAGGAAGTATTTAGTATTAAGACAGATTTTCTGAAATCCATAGCGATTGAATGTTCTAGACTTCGCTTTGAATTTTAATTTGGTGGTTTAAAATATTGTTTTATGATTTAAAAAATTAGTCCTTATTTCTCCCTTCTCTGGTTAAAATGTGTGTTAGACAACCGGTTTCACAAATAATAACTGCAAATTTGTATACGTCTTAACATTCATAGTTTAAGGAAATATACTGGAAAAAATGTAAGAATCATTTTACAAAAATGAGTTTGGAGAAATAGGTGTAGTTCCAAACACTAAGCTAATAACCTGCTCTTCTTACAATATTTAAATTAATTATTTTTAGGAAGCACCTTTCGACAACAGCAGTTTGTGGGAGAAATAAACATTTATTTGTTCATTTAACATGTGCGGACGTATTGTGATAGTACCTAGCTACCATTTCACTAAAATAAAAAAAAGGCAAAGCCAATGTTCAGTATTTCTAGAGTACGGAGCCAAAGTTAACACAAGCTCTGAAAAGTTAACATGCTAGCTTTCTCATGTTTGGAACAGGAGAAAAGTTAAATGGATGTGAGTATTATAAATGATGAAAGATATGCTTTATGTCAATCTCGGACGTAAGAATTATTTAATATAACATTTTCAGACTATGTAAATTGCAAAAACAAGCACTCTAAAGTTTAAGTAGTTTTAAACTTTTCCTGTGCAAACAGTACACAATAACGAATTTCCTCTTTTCACTCCTCTCCTTAAACTAGTGACACATGCTTACTTGAGGATGGTTCCGCAGGTACTGTACTGTGTCAATACTGTGACATCTTGACCAAGTTTGAGTCCAGAAAGCGAATATTGTTAGGTTGTTTAATTAAACCGGAGATCTTTTTGGTCTGGCAGGCTCTATGCCACAAAGGGTTTGGGTTTTATGTTAAATCATCAGGATGCTCTAACATGTAATAGAACTGACACCATTACTAAACAATTAGAATGGTCCACTACAATGCAATTCACATGATTGAGCATTGCTTTTTGATAATGTCCCTGGGCAAAATAAAATGCTACTTTTAACCTGTTATTTTTGCAGACAAAGAAAAACACTATAAATAGACAGCAAATTAATTGGTGTGAACGTACTACTCCCTTACAGGATCTAACACCAAAGTTGCCACGACAAAACAAATGGCTTTGATATTCACAAACCAATGGACCAATAGACAGAAACCCATCCAGTACCAAACTTTGTTCCAAATACATTCTCTGGATATGCAGGTTTTATTTTTAACAACTCTAATGTTCTATACAAGACAATTTGCCAATCATGAATGCAACACCCTGATGCATCAGTAACCCAGAAACATATTCTAACAAAGCACTAGATTTTAGTATTTTTTTCCCAGCAAAGCAATGCATGACAAAGATTCAAAATTGCAGGTTTAGTGTTTTAAAATATTGATTGAATACTTAATAAAAATTACCTTTTGAACGTTCGAAGCAGTGGCAACTACAAGCAGATTTCTGACAGGAGATTCTAATCAGGGCAGAGTGGTACTTCAATTCTGGCAGTTCTCTCGCAATGCAGAATTCTACTTTGTGTTTTGGTTTGATGGTTCAATGTATTATTTTATAATTACAAAAAAACTGTTCTAATTCTCCCTTCACTGGCTTTAGGAGAAGGCAAACTACACTTTCTCACAGCAGTCAGGTGCCATATTCTAAAATGTAAAGGTCCAGAATAACAGACAGGGACTTGGACAGCTGTTGCTAAATGGTAAGTACAAAAGAAAGGTTTCAGGATGGAGTGCCATATGGAATGGGTGCCAGGTGGGATATGGGTAGGGTGCCAAGTGGGTAGAAAGTAGAGTACAAGGGATAGGGTGCCACATTCTTAGAGGGATGGTGATAGGTGGGTGGGATGCTGTGATAAAGGGCTATATACCAGATGTAGGATGACAAGAGGGGAATGGTGAATAAGTACATTGGAGTAGCGTATAGATGGACTAAAGTCCACAGTAAGCAGGAAATAGGCAGTGGTGATCAATGCAAGGTCAGTAGGATGCCAACAGATTAAGGAATAGGATGCCAGGTAGATAGAATGTCAGGATGCATGGTGATGAAGGGGTCAGGTAATAGATGCAGATAAGGCTGGCCAGGGTGGGTTAGAGATACTGGGTCTAGCTTTTTGCAGAAGATGAATGTCCATTCTTGTCTGGTTGGTGGGGAGTGGGGGAGAAGGAGTGAGGGTGTGACTTGTTAGTCCATGAAAAAGGAAGTTGCAGATTGGAGTTCAGAGCAGGGGAAACAGAGGACTGGATTCAGGGAGTGAGCAGAAGCAGATAAGGTCCACAGTGGAACAAGGGATGAGAGGGTTCAGTCATAAGGAGATTTAGTTTGGAAAGCAAGGTGTTAACTGAATAATATTTCAGGAGTTTGATTATGTATTTAATAGTCCAACTTTTCTTGTGTAATTATTTGACTTCTGCAGAACCTTCCAAATTTTCCAATTTAAATGAAGCCTTTTGAAGATTCCAAATGCAAAGGAATTGCCCAGGAGAAACATCCATTTCAATCAGAATCTGATAAGATAGGGAGTCTGCAGGGTCCCCATGCACAACTACACTGGATCAATAACTGTCTGGCTAACAGAAAATCTGAGCCTAAATAGATTGTAGTCTTTAATGAAAGTCACCAAATTCAATCAGATTTAAATTTCTACCCTCTGAAATAAAAGTTAAAGAATCAGAATCTGATTCTTTACGGCATATCATGGCAAGATTAACATTGCAGTTTAAGCACTCAGTTACCAAAGCAAAAGGTGACAAGTTCAAAGCCTGTAAGTAACATGCTTCCATCATTGGTCAATTTTGAGCTGTTAATTGAAAAACTGTTTGGTAGGCAGTGTTTCATCTCATGAAAAATTAAAGGCTTTCAGTAGTTATATATTTGTGCCAAACTCAATGTCCCTCTGTATGCAATGAGACAGAATGACTAACCTACAGAAAACAATTGTTTCCTTAAGGTGACACCATTGCTAATCTGGCCACTTTTCTTTCTGTCTCCAGCTATCCTTTAACTTCTCTTAGCATGAAAAATGCCCCTGCTGCTTTGCAGAATGTGGGGTAGGATAAATAAGTAAAATGCTTAATGAAGAGAAACAAGCTATGGTTGGAGAGTCAGATGGAATGACTGAGAATTTAGCTAAAAAGGTGAGTCTTCAAAATGCTTCCAAAGTTGAGAAAGAATTGCTTTATGGAGGGAATTCTGGCGAGTAAAGCCAAGGAACTGAGACCAGAGGCAGGGAAGAGTAGGGGAAAACAAAAAAAAACTCAAAAGTAAGAATATGTTAAGGGATATAAAGTTGGAGAACATAGCAGAGATAGTTTAGGCTAAAGAGAGACTGTGGAGAGTCTTAAGACAAAAGTGAGGTCAATAAGTTCAAATACAGTGGAGGTCAGGGAGCTGATGCAAGTTTGCAGAGTGCTATTTGAGCAGAACTTGCGGCAGAGGTAAATATCTGGCAGTTGAATTTGAGTAAGTTTAAATGTATGAACAATAGAAGCTAGGCATAGAAAATATTGCACATGGTAAGAGTATTTTGTATATGCAAGTCAGCAGCTTGTGGATTGAGTTGGGGTGAGGTGATTAATATAGCATAAGTGAAAGTAGGCACTGTCGCAAATGTGGAATTCTGAATCAAGTGGGATGCTATGGGTTTAGCCTGAGCAAGCTGCTAAAGAAGGCAATGGAACCATTGATAAAGGAATAGACTTCATGGCAGGTCTAAAGCAATAATTTATTTTTCAAAATTTAGTTGCAAAAAATATGTTGTCTTAGCATTACATTGAAAATCTGATAGCACAGAGCTAATTGATAAGGTCAAAGGAAATGGTGGTGAGTTAAGGTTGGGCAGACCCAACTTAAGTGATTAAGTGTTTGTTTTTGATGAGCGCAAATTCAATTACCTGAAGTTCTTTTCTCTATGCTGTACGCCTGTGACGCTATAGTCCCTTCCCTGCAGTCACTGTTACTGTTAGTGAAGGGCTGCATGTCAGCGAGGAAAGAAAAGAAACCAAAAGATGATATTTATGCGGCTGGGCCCAAAAGTGGAACCACTGCAGTAGGTAAGCTGGTTAGTTTCAGATACATTGAAGTGGAACAAAGCTATAGAATGGAAAATGATACTCCTTTGTCAAATGATGCAAAGAGATAGAGGAGCACAAAAGAAAGCCACTATAATCACAGACAATGTCAACTCAGGGATTTTATTTGAGCAGTCTTAACACTATCAACAGAGCAGGAACAATACAAAATGAGTGTGGAGTTTTGAAAAATGGTCACAATGTAGATTGGGGGTGGGGAGGGGTTACAGACCATACACTTAAGGATTGTGTAGCAGGAAGGAGGATTCTAAATGGGCTGATCTTCAATCAGACTGGATGAATCCATTTGAACACTGAGACTTTGAATAGAAATAGATTAGTTCCCGAGCACATGGAATCATTAACAATGTCAACAGATTGGGAGTCAAAATGAGTAGTTGAATTCTCTATCAATGAATGGAGGAGGGGCAAAACTGATTAGGTTAGTACAAAGAATATGACAGCTTTGAACACCTATTTTCCTGACAGGAAAGGGATATGTCAGGCCTGCCAAATTATGAAGAGGTTATCAAGATAAAAGCTATCTTAAAGTGTAATCAATTATTCTACGATATGATGACACTGAAAGTAGGCCAACTTATATTCAACTCCGGTCACCATTTTAAAAGCTTCTAAGAGGAAACACAACGGCATGTTCTGACATGTTCTTTTCACAAAGTAAGCCCTGTTAGTGACAGCAGAGCAGATTGCATACATCTGCTGGGAAAGAGCTAGATGACAGTAAATTATTTTCTTGTCTTTCTGGTTCAACATATTGTAGATACAGATATATGCTTAGCATTCCTTTTAAATTTAATTTTCATTCCATTGCTTTTTTGTGATTATACAAACATCTTAGTTAATGCTATACTGAATGCCAATACTTTATACCACAAAGCTATGAGCAAACAATCTAATAATATTTAAACACTTTCTTGATTGTGGTGGCAATATAATCATATTTTTAATATTTAAATAAAGTGTATCTGCATACATCCCACCGTTGAAATTATATATTAAATGAAACTTCATGAAAAATCTACACGAAGAAACAGAATTCTGCCTTTATTAGCTAGTCTTTAATTGATTCAAAATCTGTTCAAATATCTGAAATCAAATTATTTATTTGATAAATTGCTATTCTCATTTATGAAGTTATGAAAATTGAATGTTTGAATTTGTATAGAAATCACACTAACACAGTTAAATTCATATCCTTACTTTTGCCTTGATCATTTAACTATCATGTTGTCACTTAACATAATGATACAACACTCATAGAATAGAATCCCTACAAATGTGGAAGCAGACCATTTAGCCCATCGATTTCACACCAACTAACTGAAGAGCATCCACCCAGGTCTACCCTCCTAACCTATCCCTGTAACCCTTGCATTTCCGATGGTAATCCACCTAGCCTGCACATCCCTGGATACTATAAGCAATTTCCTGTGGCCAATTCACCCATGCAGACACAGGGAGAATGTATAAACACACACAAGACAGTCACCTAAGGATGGAATCAAACCCGGGTCCCTGGATCTATGAGGCAGCAGTGGTCACCACTGAGCCACAGTGCTGCCCACCAAAGCAAATCAATCAATCTACTGCAAACACAACATACAATGAGTTTTAGTAACTTGTTTCTTTAAAGTGCTGCATTTCCTTCCATTGTATTTTTTAAAAACAATCTTTTCCATTTTAATCTGCAATTAAAAAATGCAGAAAGTAAATTGATATGTTCTTTACAAGTGTGACAGTCAGAAATCACATGACCACCAGATTTATTTGAAATCACAAACTTTCAAAACGCTACTACTTCATCAGGTGAAGTCTTCATCTGACAGAGAAGCTGCACTCCAAAAGCGTGTGATTTCAAATAAACCTACTGAACTATGACCTGGTGTCATATGTCTTCTGACTTTGTCCATCCCAGTTCAACACTGGCACCTCCACATCATGCTATTACAAGTGTAAAAATGAAACTTCTTTTACCTTTGAACCTATAGTAAGATACATGAATTACAAACTGGAACAGAGTACAGCATTTTGTTTTGAAAGTTTCACATTTAATGATTTGTGTCAGACAGAGGTTACTATGTAATGTATGAGGTAATCACACATGGTTTACAATGTCCAAAATAACTTCAAACTAAGGATTACAACGTCCACTACATCTTCCAAACAGTGAGATTTACATAACCCTTCCATTAAATAGTTCACAATACCAGTGCACAGTGTGTAAAATAAAGGTCTTGGATGACGAACTAGATTAGATGCTAACCCAGAGATTGTGTTAACACCTCTAGATTCATTATGACATTATGAATATATTACCTCTGTGGCTTGCATAGAAATAGAAATAAAACGTAGAATAGTGATGGTAAACAGCTCAGAATTCAATATAGTTTTCCTTATTGTACAGTTGTAAATCTTTTTTCCAGTTGAAAGTAATTAGGTCTTGATTTTAAAATCACTGAGAAACAAAATCCAACAGAAAAAATACTTGTTATATGAGTGGTTTTATTCCATCAGCCTCTCCAAAAAATAATGACCAGAAGTGGTTGGAAGGAATAGCTTTTCCAAGATTATGGTGGCTAATGCACAGAACATCCCTTTTCCAATCCGTGCCCTCTGCCCCACCACATCTTGTCTGAGAGATTACAATATAATGAACTAGGCCAAACACATCTGCGTTTACATCTACGTAAAGTACATATTTTGCATTTATCAGATGGATGTCATGTTCTTTAGTAATTTTCACTATTAAGTAGCAAAGGACTTTTCAAAAAGAGAGGAATAACACTAAAAAACCAAATTGGTTTGTTTTAAAATAAGCTTTGATCTGAAGTGACTGATATTTTTTCACATGTACATCTTTTTATGCTAATCCTTTGATTAAGGTCAGTCATCTTGCTTGCTTCATTATGTCCAATAATTCAATCAAGAAGAAAAGTTTTGCTTTGCATGCCAATTCAGGACTCTGATAACACTCTCCATGACAGTAGATAAGATGTCCTCTAAAAACCTACCATAAGCGAAGAATTTAACGCCGCGGCTTGTGATGAGTTCAGCCACAGGGAGATGGTGAGCGGCAGGTCTAGGACCTTGTTAACCAGAGAAAGGCAGTTGGGCAAGTCAGCGGTGGACAGATGCAGAGAGCAGATTTTGCCCAGCTCCTGAATGATGTGGGCAATGGCAATTTAGTTAGGAAAATATGGCAAGAGGAGTAGGAATGAGATTCTCAGCATCAAGAGAAAACAGTCCGAAACAGTACATAAGTGCGAAATGATGAGAGGAGTATCTCGCTCATGAATGATAAGAAACCTATTTGCATTCTAACATCCTAATATCTAATTTGCTTCATTATTACGCATTTTCCTATTCTCTCAAATGCCAAACAGAAACTTGACAGCAACATTTGTCGATGTGAAAGTCAGGCTGGGTACTTGGTGACTCCAGCTTGCCATTTCCTCCTCTGAGCTTCCATCTTGAACAGCAGTCACCAAAATCTCAAGGTACACACCATGGGCATGGACAGGCCACAGCCCCGTTGATGGAGGTTGGCATTGGATACGTATCAGCCTCACCACATCACCATAGCATATCTCTAACCCACTTACAATACAATTAACACTCCAATACTACATTGAGTCATAGAATCGTACAGCACAGAACAGTCCATTTGACCCATTGCAACATTTTGAAGAACATGGACACCTTTCATTGTAGAGCTCCTGCCAGTACAGCTGACACACAAGATAAGCACCCATTTCATGGAAACGAGGAGCAGTAGGCCATTCGGCCCTTTGAGCCTACACCACCTTCAATATAATCATAGCTAATCTTCTATCAATGTCTGTTTTTCCTCCATACCCCTCAATACTTTTAATATCTAAAAATGTATCTCTCTCTTGAATTTACTGACCTGGCCTCCACATCGTTCTGTGGTACTGAATTCCGCAGGTTGACCACTCTGAGTGAAAAGATGCTTCCACATCTTAGTCCTAAATGGCCGACTCTGCATGTGACTCTGGGTTTTGGAGCCTCCAGTCAGGGTAACAATTTGTGCATCTAGTCAGAATTTTATACATTGCAATCAGATCTCTTCTCATCATTCTAAACGCTAGTGAATGCAGTCTCAGTCATAAAATCTTATATTACAGAAGAAGCCAGTTGGCCCATCATGTTTGCACCAAAAAACTACTAAATCTACACTAGCTCCACTTTCCAGCACTAAACCCATATCCTTAACTGTTGTGAAATTTCAAGTTCTCATCCCACTTTTTAAGGGTTATGAGGTTTCCTGACCCAACTGCCCTTCAGGATGTGCATTTCAGATTCCCACCAACCTCAGGAATGAACAAGGTTTCCTCAAATCCCCTCTAAACCTTCTGCCTTTCATCTTAAAATTATACCCCCTTTTTACTAACTCTTCAATAAAGGGGAACAGCTGATTTCCATCCATCTTGTTCCTGCCCCTTTATAATCTTATGCATCTCAATCAGGTCCCCCGTTTCAGCATTCTCTGCTTTGAAGAAAATAGCCTAAGCTTATCCAGCCTCTTTTCATAGCTACAGTGTTCCATCTCAGGCAATAGTTTGGTGAATCTGTCCTCCACCACCTCTAGTGTAATCCCTTCCTATACTCAGAATGTGGTATTCCAGTTTCGAACTAAAATCATGTACAACTCCAAAATAATCTCCCTGCTCTTATAATCTGTGCTACAATTGATAAAGGAAAAAAAAAATCACCCTATTAACCTGCCCTACCATGTTAAATGGACCTTTGGGCAAGCACTTTGAAACCTGTTTTTTATCAATTTTTCAATGTATAATTTCACTTACATCACACTGTAAATTTTTGCTATAAATTCTGTGTTAGGATTGAGCCCTCCACTATCACCTGATGAAGGAGCATCGCTCCGAAAACTAGTGTGCTTCCAATTAAACCTGTTGGACTATAACCTGGTGTTGTGTGATTTTTAACTTTGTACACCCCAGTCCAACACCGGCATCTCCGAATCATGTTTTGTTTTCTGAGCTCCCTAATGTCCTGTCATTGGAAAAACAAGATGGACTAGTCAATGTGCATCATCTCAAACTTTTAAGGGTTAAACTCCAACTGCCATTGATCTGCCCAATCTGTTTATAACCTCCTGTAATGGGAGACCTTCTTCCTCACTGTTGACCACCCAGCCAATCTAGTATCATCAACAAAATTATCATCCACCAGCACATTCTCATCTATATTGTTTAATTATATATCAAAGAACCCAGCACTGATCACTGTGGTACCAGCATCCAGTAACACAAGCAACCTTCTACCATCACCCTCTTTCTCCTATCACTCAACCAATTTTAGAACCAACTTGCAAAAGTACTCTGGATGCCAGGTACTTTTACCTTGTAAGACATTATCAAAGGCTTTGCTGAAATCCATATGAATTTTATCATTTGAACTGCCCTTATCTACACATGTGGTCACATCTTTGAAAATTCCATCAAATTGATAATTTGTGATCACCCGGCACTTCCACAAGCCAAGGACTAGCATCAACATGCAGCTGTTGAGGAGCTGATCCCTGCTGTGGAGTTAGCACAGATACCTTCATCATTCAGCAAAAGTTCAGGACAGCCAGAGACACTCATTTTCCATGAATGCTGGCAGATGAGGGAGAGGCAGTAGTGCTACAGTCTGTCTAGAGATGGGAGGCCAAAAAAAGTCATGTAGTGCTGTCCAAAGTGCCTCGAAAGCAAACCTCCCTTCCAATAGGGCCAAGAAGAGGCCAAGGATCACCTACTGAGAATAGGTTTCTGTGCCAGTCCAGGCTGGGGCCTCATTGCTATACCATCCAGATAGAGGATGCCACTTGATCCACTGCTCTAAACAAATAGATAAAAATCAGAGGTTATGGAATGATAATGATAATCAGTGAGAGCTGTCACATTGTGCTGAGTAAGAAGCTGAGGATGTTCTTCAGAAGAAACAGCACTTTCACCATCCTTCAGTGCAGCGGATTCGGCCAAATGAATACAGACAGAACTTCTTTGTGCACTTTATTCATTGGAAGTGAGGTGCATGAAGTAATTTTATTTTACTGACTTCAAAAATCTTGTTGCTGCGGAGGGCAGCGTCTGCTGTATCATCTCAACTGCAACTGCAGTTAAACGAATTGATCATCCAATGTGGTCCATGCTGTTTAATGAATGAAAATTTTCACAACATTCAATGTTCCATCATTCAATTAGGATGAAGTTTCAAGCTGGTATGGGTATTATGAAAAGGATAACTAGCCTATCTACAAAAGGCAGAAGTCACATGCCACCAGGTTATGACAGGTGACTTCACTTCACCTGACAAAGGGGCTGCTCTCTGAAAGCTTGTGATTTCAAATAAACCTGTTGGACTATAACCTGGTGTCATGTGACTCCTGACTTTGTCCTCTGGTCCAACACCGGCGTCATAGCCCATCTACTTTCATTCTTGCTGTTCTAGCTAAAATGACATTTGCTCACACACAGCCGATGATTAAAAGTAAAAATATATTTACAAATATGATCATGCATTTACAATGAAGTATCACTCATTTGACCTTGTAAGGTCTTCTTTTCCCTTTACCTCCCACTATGTTAAGTGCAGTCTCATGGTCCACTGCTGGGGTGGAGGCAGCCTGCCCTATTGTGGAGTTGTTTGACCTTGGAGTTTTGGGCAGGTGACCCTGAGAGGTGACTAGAGGGCCCAGAAATGAGGAGTATGATCTTCCCAGATGCAACTTCATCCTCGTTGACTTTAATGCCCGCACAAGGCTCAGTGTGGCAGGTAGGTGAAGGTGGAAAGCCCAGCCTCCTCTAGAGTATCTGAACAGGAGACAGCTGGGTAGGGGGAGGTGCTGTATTTGATGCTTAGTTGCACCACCATGTCTCCTTGTGAAGAAGGGCCATTCGGGGGTCAGGTCAAAGTCCTCCCATTAACTCCCCCATTCACATTGCTTTGCCTTGCCTTGTATAAGTCTGTGTGCATATCCAGCAGACACCGAGCACGCTGGAACCACGCTCTTGGCATCGATTTGCTCACATGCCAGATGCAGCATAGTACAAACACCACTGTGGTATACAATTTGCATCTGTTTGCCTAGTGCCTTCAAAAAGCCAGTCAAATGCTCCCATGACTGCCAGTGCATTTGGAGGAAGTTGTTAATGGCTGACAGGATAAGGTCATCTCCCGCAGGAGGCTGAGCAGGTGGCTGGTTTATTGCAGTCTTCTGAATGCGAGTGACCTTGGACGTTAGTCCCTTGACGATGTAAGGAGATGTGGCAGTGATGTGCTCACCAGCATGTGTCCCCGACTCTAAGCTAACGAAAATACCCATCAAGGTATCAGTATCTGAGCTTGTGGCAAGTGCAATAGGCAGCCATGCTGGTGTATCCTCGGAGGGATATATGGCTCCTTCTTCAGAGATGCAGGATGAGACATCTTGCAGGGCTGTTCTCTTGAAGATAGCAACTCTGCAGGTGCCACTACTACCTGCAGGAGACAGAAGACACAGAGTTGTAAGATAGGAGTTGAAATTTGAGCATGTTAACAAGGTATTCACAGTGGAGAGAGCAAGGCAAAACTTGGAAATACTGTTCCTTGGTCCCTGGAACATGGAAGTTTCGGCATAATGAGTGGTCTCTATTTCCTCGCACCAAGGCAAGGATTCTGTCCTTGTAGGGAGTGAGGAGATGGATGTCGATCATCTCATCAACCGTCTAGGTTCCCTGCCTTAACGTTGACAAATTTTTCCATGAAATGAGGTAGAAGGAGTGATTGTGCAAGATGCAAGTGGCTGCTGCAGTTGTTGCTGTCAGTGTAAAATGGGGAAAAGTGGTGTCCTGAGTAAGTGAGTAGACAGCTTCGATGCAAGCAAGGACAGTGAGGTGAGTGAGTGACTGTGTAACGGCAGATGATGTACAGAATAGGGACTGTGGTAGAACATGAACCTTGGTGGGAAGTGGCTGCAGTAACAGAGTCACAGTGAGTGTGAAGTGGCAAAATGTAGATGGTAGCACTTACCCTCACAGAATGTAGAAGGTCATTATTATTCTTGCAACATTGTTTGGCACTTCTTCAGGTTTTGGAAACAGCACTGACACAGTTGAAAAGGCTGGCAAGACCTGATGGTGTTGTGCTCTCCTCTGGCAGTCTTGAGGAAAGAGGATGGCCCTCCTCCGCATCACCCCATCCTCCAGACCCTGTCAGCAAAGTGAGGTTGTAACCATGCAAGGGCACTCTGAACTGACAGCATTTGACCTGGTACATGACTGCATTTTAATTATGATGCTGATACCAGAAATTCCAGAAGGTCTGACTGTAGCAAATATTTCAGCTGCCGGCAAGAAGATGATGATAGCTTCAGCAGGGCACCATAAAGGCATGGTGTATAGCTAATAAGGAAAGCTAAGGCTCACAGACAGAAACCTTCCAAGAAATTCCCAGAAACTGACAACCAATTTCTGGTAAAATCTGCCCCAGAGTCACAGAGCGCCATTGCAGGCATGGTGAGCCAAATGGCCTCCTTCTACACCAAAACAACTCAGTGAACCTGTGACTCATGGATGGACTTCTTGTCCTGCTCCAAATTCAGGTGAATTGACCCAGATGCAAACAGGGAGCTACAAGACAGAAAGCAGGAAATATACATACTAGCGTATTTGCTTGCAGGGTAACTTTCAGGATGATTTCCTTTATTCAGAGGCACCGCCCTGCCAGATTGAGGAATCCAACATCAGGAAAGGCCTGAGAACTAATACCCTGCTCTTTCCTCGAACTCCCTTTCCACCTGTACATCTGTTTGAATGAATCCTTCCCACCAACACTCACTTGTGCCTGGATCCATGGCAATCCTGGACTTTAAGTGGATGTGATACTGGAACAGACATTATTTCACTGGTGGTTCCTCCAAACAATAAGCAGCTGCTAACCCTTCAACTCTCTTTCTTGAATTAGGGAAAGGCCCATCAAGACCTAGTTAATTGTCTTGCTGGCACATACTTCAGTGGGCATCCCCTGAGTGAGATGGTAGGGAACTGATATCAGCTCTCCAGCTCCCCTCTTGTGCAGCTCTCCTCTTATCTACATTAAATGCTGCCCAGTATTTCTAGAGTTCAGGTAAAAACTAACTAAAAGGAACCAAGGCACTTTCCTTCTGTCCTTATTTCACATTGAGTGTTGTATTTAAACTCATATCAATGATTTTTACTGCTTAACAAAGACAGAGTTGAAGTCTTTACCAAGAGTGCTGAAATTAATTTAAATAAACTTGTCTCATAGCCGAATGTGATTTCATGTGACTAAAAACAAGGAAGGATTTTGTCGACTGGCAGTTCAGTTTGATGTTTTATTTTAAATATATTCACAAAGAATTTATTCATACCAAGTTCTAAATAAACAAATTCACAAGTTGGAATGCCCTTCTGTTACATAACAGATGCTACAAAACATCACCATGTGGTCTTATTAAACTAGTCCCCAGATATATCTTCCACTTTTTTTGAAAAATCACTGCAAAACATATTGACAAAAATCTTAAAATCTAATATAGGTTGTTCTAGATTTAATAATCACCGTTATGGAATAACATTTTCAAAGTGCAAGAAAAATTTGACAGTTGAACCTCAATGTTTGCCACATGTTTTATTAAATCTATTCTACTCAAACTTATTTATTTAAAATATCACTTTTGTGAACATATGATCAAACAAATGATGAACTAATAACATTACAAAGAACAAAATGGTTGCTGAAGCTTCATCTCATCTGCTACACTATTCTGCTAATTGGAGATGGTACAGAGCAACTGCATTCAATTTCCCAAAAGGTTAATCTCTTGATACGCTTCCATTATTACACAGGAGTACAAATATACTCATTAGTATTGAAGTTAATCTTAATAAATGATCTTGCAGGAAGTCACAGCTTTGCAAGATCATCTAAAACATACCAGTTTTAAAGTGGAATTAAACTCAAACAATAAGAAATGCTATTATATGGATTATTATGGCATAAATAATAAGTGATGCTAAGAAACAGTTTCTGCAAGGAACTGAAAGTATCAGCATCCCAAGCACATCAGAAAAATGTGTATGCCTAGAGGACTGTTTAGAAGTCAATGTGGACTTATATTTTAATCTCTACATGAAACATGATTATGAGAATCCGTAGGTGTATCACGTATGTTCACTGCACACGCAATAACTATCACATCTGTTTGCACTGATAATTAAATATTAGAACTGGGATGGGTCAAGCTTAAATTTGAGGTTATTTTGAACTTGGTTTAATAGAGTTTGCTTCGTTCATGCTAGACTTCTTTCCTGACAAGGAAATACTAAGATTTCAATTTATCATCAAGTTGGTAGATGAAAAACAGCAGTGTTGCAGTTTGGATACAGTTCAGCTTGTGCAGAAGATCATTTGCTCACCTCTAATTGGATTGAATAAAGAAAAAATATTGACATTTTATTTGAATGAAAAGAGATTGACAGAAACTGTTCTTCTTCCCTTTATATGTTCATCAATTATTATTGTATAATAAGGAATCATAGTCAACAAAGGACTACAGACATCTTTCTTCATTATGGAAAGGTAATTGGTTACGTAAAGCTTGAGGGTAATCACTCCACAAGCGTGGGGTAAGGCAAAGAGGCAGACTTCCATGAACAACCACAACTGGTATGAGGACTGAATTAGCATTGTTGACTTTATTCTGTACATCACTCTAGTCATCTAGCCAACTAAGCTAACTGACAGCCCCCAATTTATGTATAATATTCTCAGTAAATGCAATAATTAGACAATAGGTCAAGGAACATCTGTTCACTCATTAAAAAGAAATTATATTACACAGAATCCATGATTCTTCAATACTTATTTTAAGTGATGAAATGCAAACAGAAAATGCTAAGATACTCAACAAGTCAGACAGCATCTGCTTAATGTTTCAGATTTGGATGAATTTCCAAACTAACTCATATTCCTTACCATGTAGTAGCAGATCATCCGGCTCATCAAATCCACACCAATCCTCTGAAGAGCATCCCAAACAGACCCACCCTCCCTCTGCATTTCCCATGGCTATCCACCTAGCCTACAAATCCTGAGACACTATAAGCTATTTAGCATAGCCAAACCGCCAAACATGCACATCTTTGGACTGAGGAAACCCATGCAGACCCAGGGAGAATGTGCAAACTCCACACAGACAGTCAGCAAAGGCTGGACTCTAACCTTGGTCTCCAGAACTGTAAGGGAGCAGTACTAATCACTGAGCCACCAGGTCATCTTGATGTGAAACAAGAAATCTTTCTCCAGTTCTTTCTCTCTGCAGATGGTACCTAACCTATTGAGTATTTACAACATACTTTAATTCTTGTACCAGATTTGTAAAGAAGTGTTTTAGTTCTTTATTATTTGAAATGTTATATACTAACTACCTACATTATTTGTATTATCTCATACATTTAAGTAGAAGGAGAAAGGTGAGGACTGCAGATGCTGGAGATCAGAGTTGAGAGTGTGGTGCTGGAAAAGCACAGCAGTTCAGGCAGCATTTGAGGAGCAGGAGTTCCTGCTGAAGGGCTTATGCCCGAAACATCGATTCTCTTGCTTCTTGGAGGCTGCCTAACCTGCTATGCTTTTCCAGCAGCAGACTCTGGACATCTCAGTATAACACAATCTTTTAGCCTGCAGCTCCTCATTGTTTGGTAGTTCTGAAGTAAATGTCAATAAATCAAGCTTGTTGTTACCTATGTTTTGAGTAATAAAAAGTTGAATTTGTACTATGAAACAAAATTAGCATTCAACAATTCTTCTATTCTGAACAATAAGCAAAACATTTGCTGCTGAATTATTATTACACAGAAAGCATAGATATTGCACAAGAATTTAGGTTAGTAGTTCAAGTGTCCAATTAACACAAACTAATTGATTTTGAAAACTGATTCCCTATTGCATAAAATGCATTCTTTCTAGTTGGTCATACATTATGAATATTAATAATATAATACACAAATGCAGTAATTATCCAGTTAGCACAAAAAAACAAACGATTGTTAAGTACAACAGTTTATCATACTGTTCATATAGGTCACAAATGTTCTGCGCATTTATTCGTATACAGTTTATAAACTATTTAAAAATCTCTGACAGCACCACAAGTTTTTAAAAATAGCTGAATTTGTATAGATTACAGAGAATGACAAAACATTTCATTGCACACAAATGGTTCAAATTTTAAACCACAGTTCACGCTATCATATGAAACCTCACTTATCCAAAGCATTATATAGTAACTTCATGCACATTACTTCTTAATCACAGCAGGACTTAATGGTAAGGTGCTAGGTAGTGTTGCTGAAAAAAGACACGGAGTGCCGGTTCATAGCTCCTTGAAAGTAGAGTTGCAGGTAGGTAGAATAGTGAAGAAGGTGTTTAGTATACTTTCTTTTATTGGTCAGAGCACTGAGTGTAGGAGTTGGGAGGTCATGTTGTGGCTGTACAGGATATTGGTTAGGTCACATTTGGAATATTGTATACAATTCTGGTCTCCTTCCTATCAGAAGGATGCTGTGAAACTTGAAATAGTTCAAAAAAGATTTACAACATGTTGCAGGGTTGGAGGATTTGAGCTGAATAGTCTGGAACTGTTTTCCCTAAAGTATCGGAGTCTGAGGGGTGACCTTATCAAAGTTTATAAAATCATGAGGGGCATGGATAGGATAAATAGACAAAGTCTTTTCCCTTTTTTTGGGGGGGAGGGGGTTGTCCAGAACTAGAGGGCATTGGTTTAGAGTGTGAGGGGAAAGAGATAAAAGGGACCAAAGGGAATTTTTTTCATGCAGAGGGTGGTGCATGTTTAGAATGAACTGCCAGAGAAGGTGTTGGAGGCTGGTACAATTACAGCATTTAAAAAGGCACCTGGATGGGTATATGAATAGGAAGGGTTGAGAGGGATATGGGCTAAGTGCTAGATTATGTTAGGATATCTGGTCGTCATGGACAAGTTGGACCGAAAGGTCTGTTTCCATGCTGTACATTTCTACGATTCTATTTATGTAGTGTAATTATTTGAAAAATGCACAGTGTAAGTTATTGTCAAAAGGTTGCAAAATATTATACTTTTATATTGTACTTACAACATAGCATTACATTTTTAAAATATACGGTCAGAATGTACAGGATTTGTAAAGTTGATTTTAAATGACAACAGTGTAATTGGGCACAGTATATCAAAAAAGAAAGTGCTTTTTTCCAAAAAGTCAGTGAAATTTTAGCTAGTTGTTCAAATATAATATTATAAATATTCAGTTGTATATAACAGTCTATTCAGCAGGTAGTTTATTTTTGCCTTCCCTGTATGGAATTTGTACAACATTTTATCACTAAGTTTCTAATATAACAGTTTTGGCATTCAACCACAGTATTTACTAGTTTCAGCATATTCTGATTGCCCTGACACAATGACGATGGACCTTTTGAAGTAGTATTATTTACTTACACTTCAGAATCAATCACCAGAGTCACGTGTAACTCCCAACAGGTAGGGTGCAAAATTCTCTCCTCATTAATGAATCAACAGAAATTTTACGACTAGCCATCAGCTTTCAATATTTATTTTATTTGTTCTGATGAAATATCAGATTTACTGAATTCAAATTTACACTTACCATGTGGATTTAAACTCTCAACTTTTATGTTAGCCCAGTATCATAGTCACTATGCTACTGTATCACATTGTAAATGCATACATCATTAATGGAAGGCAGCACAACAATACATCAAAATGAAGTATCAGTTTACACATGCTGAAATCTCAATCTCTCCCAGGCTGGACTTTTCACAGGTACAGAAGGAGGGATAAACAGAAAGATGATTGCACTCCATTCTCTCATACGCCTTAGCAGTCAGATAAGAGCAGAGTTGGCAGAATCAAGATTGCATGCCTCCTCTGTTGGCCATAAATAGAGAAGCCGCTTGATGAAGGAAATCAAAATGACCAAAAACAAGGGACAAGAAAACCATAAAAAGGCATTTATGTAAACTATGCCCTTGCATTCAGTAGCTGATCAATAGTGACTGTAAACTAGTCTTTTTAAACAATCAGCAGATTAGCATTTTTAATGGCAGAAAAGGAGAAGGAACATTATCCTACTGAAGTTTGCATTGTCAAAATTACTTCTATTACTTTTTATTGTTAAAAATGTTATGAAATGGATGTGGTTATGGAAACATTTTTGCCTTTAAAATATAGTAATATTACTGTTCAGTAACATCCAGAAAGAAACACCGTAAACTGTACAGTCCTATCATTTGATAAATTAGCCAGGGCCAAACTAGGATTTCATTAATCTCGGATTTGGTAGCTCTTGAAATGGTAAAATTGTCTACCATAGGAGTAAGCCAAAAACAAGCGAACAACTTAGTGTGCAATAGTTTGGCATTGACTGAAAATAGACAAATTGAATAGTAGAACTGAAGTCAGTGAGAAGTCAACATCATATTAATATATTCAGATTTGGAATGAGATTTTGAATTTTTCAACATCCATCCATTTTCAGAAGTAAAATAGGACCCCTATAGGTTTCTAACTTTTGTTACCAAAGATATGAGGTCCTACAAAGCACTTGATTGCTGTGTTATTATGCTGTTTTGGAGATCTGACATCTTATTCTCTGCTTACTATCTAGCTTTTTTAAAAATATCTGAAAAAGAGTACTTGGAAATTGTATTCCTGTACCTTTTACACAGCAAGTAGATAAAATCTGAAAAAGCACTTCCTGAGAGAATGATTCAAACTTGACTTTCAAAGGGAATTGGATAAGCACCTGAAGAAAAATGAAATTGCAGCACCACTGGTAAAGAACAGAATAATTCTACTAGCTGTGTTACTCTTACAGGGAATTGCCACCAATATAATGGACCAAATGGTATTCTATGATACCCATATAAAGCATTTCAATGACAGCATTGAAATTTATTGTATAAAAGTCAATTAGCAGAACACTCCTCAAAATCTAAATTTAAAAATCTGCTCAAGTGATGAGATTAGTGATTAGGTTACGAGACAGGAATGTTGTACACTTTGAATTTGGAATTTCTGCAAATGCTGTGCAAATAATTTACTTATTATTCATAAATATTATTATTCATATGAACAATGCAGTTTGTGCCTTATAATTGCAAATTATTATTGAAAAATTAGAGCATGGTCTATACCTTTATGTGTTCTTAACCTTATAATGAGCCTATAGTATTTCAGCAAGATAAAAGTTAGCACATAAATCTGCAAATATTAAGAATCATACAAAAACAACACTTAAGCATTTTTGTTAGACTGACTGGGACTGGATTTCATTTGAATACGAGCAAACAGGAGTAGATAGAGCCAATAGAATTTGTAATATCAGGCAGTTGACGGCAATGATGAGTTGGCACGAAAGAGAAATTGAGGCTTGGTATAGATCACCTGGATCTTATTGAATAGCAGAGTGAGCTTGAACAGCTGGATAGTCTATTCCTCTTTCTATTTCTTATGTTTTAATGTTCTTATGTTCATTGTCCAAAGTGTTGATTTTAAACTTAAGTAATCATCAATGATGCCATTTTTCCCTTGGTATATGAACAGTGATAGAGAGATAAAGGCTTCTGATCCAAAAGCCTCCTTCTTCTTTAAGTGGTATAATAATTGTAACCCTTAATGGCTTAGCCAGTTTCTATGGAAAGTTGCTAAACATTACAGATGAAAGTCCCAGAATTGACCTGGAGATCTGATGAAGGGCTTTTGCCAAAACGTCAAATTTCCTGCTTCTTGGATGCTGCCTGACATGCTGTGCTTTTCCAGCACCACAGTCTTGACTGTAGTCCATACAGATTTGACTGAAATTTGGAGCAGTATTAGGGGCACTAAGATTGGTCTTGCTGCCAGATTAAGAAAAACAAAGTCAGCTTCTGTTTCTGTGCTTGTTAGTAGCATTGTCAGATATGTGTATGGATAGCTATTGAACAAAAAGACATATACATTGTGACCTCCTTAAAATAGAGGAGGGGAACGAATGGGCAACCGCACAGCAATCAGGAGTGTGTCACACAGAAATGTTCCTTTAAGGTGCACGCATGTGCCAATCTTAAAGGTAGCACACAATGCAACAAGCTGGTCACAAGTAGCAAAGTTAGAAGGAACGAGAAGGATCAGTCAATGTGCTGATCAACACAAAGATCATAGTATATCATGCATACAATGCAACAACGTTTCAAATATTTAGTTTGCTTCTGGAGCACTTTCTAACAATGACTTTAGATAATACTACAAAGCTGTGCATAATTTGAGTACATTAATCCTTCATTTTATTGCATGCAACTAGTCCCAAAATATTAAAATAAAAACTAAAAATTTACAAAACCAGCTATTCTATTTTTCCTTGTAATTCCTGTGCTCAAACTGACTAAGAAAAGAAAGAGCCAATACAGAGCCCAGCTAACACAGAACCAGAACACTTTACATTGCAACTTAGTTGGTAGCACACTTGCCTCTAAATCATAAGGTTCCAGGTTTAAGTTCAGTTCTAAGGACTGAACACAAAAATACAGGCTGACTTTCTAGTGCAGTACTGATGGAGTGCTGCATTGCAGGAGATGCTGTCTCTTAAATGCGGTATTAATCTGAGGATTTCTCTCTCTGCTCAGGTGGATGTGAAAGATCTCAAAGCACTATCTTAAAGAGAAGAGTGGTTATCTGCAGCAATGAACTTTGCGATGTTAAAAATCGGAAGAAACATTTCAGCCTTTCTTTCTTTAAAGTATACTTTAGTATTTTAAAACTAATGAATCATGCCAATAAAGATAAATTTTTCATGTCATTCATTTTACTAGATTGAATTTTCAGTAATATATGGTCTCTTTTTTGCAAATGGTTCCTAGGCTGATGGACCTTGGGTGATGAATTCCAATTAATATCATTCAACTACGGCATAAATAACTCAAGGAGGCCTATATGGAGGGAGAAGAAAACATCACAAAACTTACAAAGGTAAACAACAGTAATTCACCTCAAAGTAAGCTGTCTGTTCAGTTGAAAAGACACAGAATTTTCTGGCCCTTGACACAAATGGTATTTATTCTCCCTTGGAAAATAATTTTTAAAATACTTGTATCCGAATTGTCGCGGTGAAGTTTGTAAGCTCTGTTAGAGAATTGAAATGCATTGTATAAAAATGATTTTGGCTTGTCAATCAATAGAAAGACCATATTAACAACAGATATTCTGGTATTGACTATTACAATGAATAACAATGAGAGTCAAATGGGATTTTAAATAATATGTTTCATCTCAAGTTTTTATTCTACAGATCACATGAATAATAAAACTAATCACAGACAAGACAGCAAATTATTAGTAAAATCAGTTTGATTAGTTACAACTTTGCAATGAAGTTCTATATATCCGCATTAATACTGATGAAAAACATGTATGAAATGTTAATGATTTTATGTATCCCACACCAACAAACAACCCATTGAAAATGTCAAGTTTCAATTTAAACTGCCAAACTTAGATAACTGCGTAAGTACAAAGGCCACATCATAATATAAATGAAAAAAAAATTGTAATAATCAGAGAAAGCTTTACATATTGTACCATTATAAGAAAGCGTGATTGTTAGAATAAATATGCAAAAAGTAAAATATCTTTGAAAATGTTAAAAATAACATGAAGCTTCAAAAAATGTATTGCACCAACTGTTTTTCTATGCTGTACAGTACAAATCACAACTTACATGTACATTAACTCTCTGAATGATTCTGCTAAATCTTGAGTTTGTTCAGTGTTTCCTGAGATCCTACATATAATTTCTATTTTAAGCATTAAAATAATGATTTGGATTCTACTGACCATGCAAAGAGCAGTTTTGAGTTTATGTCTATGCATGCAAAATGATTTGTTTATGCTGAAGTCAAAATGAAATAGTAAATAATTCTGCTTTCCAACATAATATATATGGATTGCGTCTGTCCAACATAATGTACAAATGTATCTGCCATAAGTCTGTAATGGAATAATGCTAGCAATCACATGAGCATTCTTCTTCACACACAGATAACTATTTCAAATAAAATAAAGCAATTAATTTTAATTGTACTTAAAACATATTGCAAAATAGCTTAAAATTCAAATATTTAAATATGCATTGCAATTGTCTATTTTGGACTATGTGTTTCAAAAATTTTTAATATATCAGTTTTCGTCACAGAACAATTTAGAATAATATGACACGAGAAAATTTTGTATCCATTAGCTTGATACTTAAGCATCAAATTCAGAAAAATAGTTGGAGCAAACTGAAGAAGGTACAGCATAGATTTGATTTTAGCAGTTTTAGATTACAAACTATGTAGGCCAACCAGCAGGGATACTATCTCCTCACATGATAATCAATTGAAACTGGAGTGTGTCTTGCCATACCCCAACAATTGGTTCTGGTCTCTGGCCAATCAGGATGACACGTGAACTGCCTAATCCTTTCTTTGTACGATACACAAGACTCTGTTGTCACTGCTGGTTTTTCATGAATTGCCTGTGAAAGCCTGCCTGATTTCTTGAAGATGACAGCCACACTGAATGTTTGCTGTCCATTGTGCAAATGCCTGTGTGACTACAAGATTAAAGTACTAATGAATAGATCTCTAATCACATGTCCACATTATAAATTTGCCTTAGGCCATAGCAGATTAGGATTTAATCCTACAGAAGCAATAAGCAATTATTAAAATTAATATATCCTACCTGATCCAATAAAAAAGTCTAGATATAACTGCTGCAACATAAAACCAAATAGTTCATGCTCAGTGCAGCTGAGATTATGCTGCACACTAGCATTTTATTTTAATTTGCCCATAGTGAACAGTTAAATCAAAATTTGATTGTCAGGAAGTATTGTCAGATTCATAAAATAATTTCTCAATGTTGAGATTTTATTTGATAAATGTTGAAGCTCTTGAACTACATAACAAATATCTAAATAATAAGTATATGTCAACTTTGAAATACCACCTTATGAACATTGATACCAAATTGCACTGTATCAAACAAACAATCAGCAGCATCTTGTTTATCTAGTCATGCTTTTTGGTTACCCACTGACTTATTTTGTACTGACAAAACATAAATTGTAATCAAGGATGCTACCATCATTCAACATTGCTATATTTTTAAAAAATGCATGAAAATATATTTTGTTCTAATTTTATTTTAGATTTTGATCAAAATATTTACCACTATAAGAATTAAAATAATCTTCCACCGCACTGTTCCAATAGAAGAAAACATCACTGCATACAATATTCATGTTCATATAACTATCTGATGCTAATATCAAAAAGGTCACATACATATGCATGTTTGTTCTATATGGTTTAGTGAATTCCTTTCTTGATTAACCCTAAACAGCATTTGTCTGCTGGGTACGTGTTTACTGTTTTTTTTTGTTGGCCTTAAATGAAACAAAGGATTTTTTTATGAGTTAATCAGACGAGAAGTTGTTTGATCCCTTTTTTTAGTGCAAACTCCACTGTATTGTCAATCCAGAAATGTCTTCAATGTACAGACACAGGTAGAAAATGGGGAGACTGGGTGGTGGGAGGAGGGAAATCAAATTAAAAATTATTTGGTGCAAACTAAAATAGTAAAGAAAGGAAACATTATGAAAATTAATGTGTGAAAGTTGTTTTTAAGTAAGTATCTGAAAGTAAATAGCAAAATATGACAACACAAACCAAGAACTATCAAAATATTGTTTTAAAAAGTTAATTTGCATGAATATATGTGCAGATAAGCTTGAAGATGCTCCACTGAACAAACAGAAAGTGCATTTCCTCTCCACATGAATATCTTTCTTTTGCAACGTTCCTCTATCCAACAAATGCTGCCAGCAAAAACAAACTGTAGTAGTCATTTCCCAGGCTGGCATGCCAGGGCTTCTGCTCACCTATGTACTCAGGGACACCAGGAAATAGAAGTAACCTCAAAACCAAAATCAACGCCAAGGAATAATTCTTCAAGTTTGTCATGACAAAATGCTCACTCCACCTAGTCAAATTATACGCAGACCCAAATATTGGCTTTTAGCCAATACTCCGACCTCTGACGAGTCATAGTATGTGTGTATTTCGATTTTGGTCACTGAATGTAAAAAAGATATTTCTGATATGGTGTGTTTTATTCAAATATTGGAGTGATTTGTAGTGGGCGTTTCTAAACTAGTTGGGAGCACGCGCGTATTACACGGTCAATTCTCTTCCTGACAAAAAGAAGGTTTTGAAAAAAAGCAGGTCATGAAAGTAGATGTCAATCTTTCGGAAGAAGAAATACCAAGTACAAAGGGCCAATATCTTGTTCATTTATGTTAACGTCAAATAGAGAACACGGAGCACACACTACAAGGTCAAAACATTTCGGATGTAATGAACAACACCACATATCAGACATCACAAAGTAACAGGTTTCATCTTACAAACAACGCGACCTCAACAACGCCTAAACACACACAAAAAAACTTAATATTGACAACTGGTCGCAACAGTTTACAATGCCTATGTCAAGACCGTGGAGCGAAGTAAAGTTTACAACTAGCTTGCAAGTGACAATCATGAAGAATTGGAGAAAATCAAACCAACGTTAAATATCTGGACACAAAATGTAAGTTAATTGCTGACGAAGTTTCACTCACTTTACAATCTCCCGTGGTTAAAAACTTCTCCAAACAGAAGGTGTGCACGCGATTGAACCTTGGCTGCTAAATTACCATCTCACTGCTCTGGACCTGATTAACGTGCTGCGCTCGGATTCCAACTTACTTGATCGACCACTCTCGGTGCATTCCGCTGGTAAAAATCTGAACTCTGGAAAATTTGCTACTGATTTAAAACAAAATCACTACATATTACTTTAGACCACTCAGCGCAGGGAAGAACAGGTTAAAGGGCCATTATTCTCCCACAATCCTAAACCAGTTTTATCTATTATCAGTTTCATTCTTGAACAAAGGGGCGGGATCAAATCTTCATTTTCCTAAAACAAATACCGTGCCACCAGACAAGACAGAAAACATATTTACTCCTTTATAACACATGACTAACCACGACTGATTCTCATCATGGGATAAACAAGCTGACTGCACTCCTTTTCACCTTGATACAACACACTTTCATTTACTCTGCATAATAGGTATGTATCGCCTCCATGTCTATATTGTGAGAGATTTGTCATATTTTGTTTTGATAATGTAATATTGAGCATGACCTTGTCTGACAGCACGTTGGCACTATTTCTGTAACTTGGCGTACAATGTAATGTATTACAGCCATTAGTATGATACATTAAAAATCTACAGGGACGGAAGACAGAAAATAACTGCCCCCTCCTTCAGTAGAATACCCATAGCCTCGTTAAGCTTATAAAAATGCCTTTTCTCAGGAAACTAGGAAAATAATACCAAGCACACTACAATCTCGAGTGTTATACCGGTAAAACTATTGTTCTAGTGTTGTCACGAATCCAGAACCAAGCCACTGTTCTTCAGTCTGAATTAGATCAACACAAAATGCCCCGACACCTTTACAATCAACTGCCTGAAATTTTGCAAGCACTTCGCACTACAGGGAAAGACTAGAAAATAAAGAGGGTGTGGGGTGATCGGGTGTCTATTTAAAAAAAACTTAAAGAAAACATCGATGAACCAAATGAATGGGAGTGTATCAAAATCTAAAAAAAAGCTTCGATGGGGAAGAAACTTGAAAAGAAGGAATAACTGTGGGGATGAGATAGGAAGAAGAATATCCGTGACTTGCAGAAGGAGTTACGGAATAAAGGTAGGGTTGTCTCTGACGATCAGTTGGGATGTAGATGCACGAAGAGACATTGAGACTTCACATGGTTCAGTATAGTGCGCAGCAGTCTAACTTGGAAAGCAGTTCTACACATTCCACCGTCTGAATGTTTCCGACTGCGCCAAGACTCCGGCCCATATTAAAACAATCCTGTTAGACCGAACAGCTATTTGGAAATTAAAACAAGCAGCTTCTCCCAGGCAGGATAGACTTCAAATTCTCCGGATAGCATCAACACAGGAAGTGTAAATCACTACAGATAAAGATTGTTTATTTCCTCAACTTTACCATTACGACTAATCTCAGCCACAGTTCCAACATAATTCAAGTAACATGACTCTCACATAAGATGAAATGCAGAATGAAAGTCACTCATTAAGTGCGCGGAAAGTATGCACAGCATCGTGTCCACTTTCAGAGTGAACTGTCACGGACACATCACTACAAACTATCAAATATGAAACTATAACATACGAAAAGTCAGATTTGTATGTACAGTATTATTGCTATTACAGTACTCAGTAAAATGAGAGCAAGACTCAGCACTTGAAGTATTCATTGATCAAATTAGTGTATTAGTGCTGTCTACAATACAATTTCAAAATTGAACCAACTCTAATAAATATTTACTGCCACTTTCATCACGATGGAAGGGAACCCACCCAAAACATGAACTGCATCGTGTAACAATATTAGTGAAAGCACCAAGTATAAAAACGGTTAATTAAAAGTGAAAAAGAGCTACTGTCCATTGTCGCCTTGGCATCACTAGGTACATTGCATACTAACTCCATTTTAGTCACTGTATGATTTCTGTACTTTCGCACGAACCGCACATGTCAAAACAGAACACAGAACAGGAGAAAAGTATACGCACAGTAGGATTGAAAAATCACTTACCGCAAAAACCTCGACGATGCTGTGTTCTCGACTTAATTTTTTCCCCTCTTGAAGACGAATTAAAGTTACTTTAAAAGCCCCAACTTCTTTGACACCTTGGATTAAAAGCAGAACAGAGAATCGACCATGTTACAAACAAATCAGCCGGCGCAAAGCTCGTCATCATTCACCACCACAACAACACGTTTACGAGCCATGTGAACATTAAAGATTAAACAAAACCACGGCTGAAACAATGACAGAGAGTATTAACATTTAATTCCCTCCTCGGATTTGTATAGCGTAAGTTTTAAGGAGGAGGGGAGGGGGAGCCAGCCAATTTAAAGCAGAGCAACATGCGCAGGCCGTAATTTGCTTGCCATATAGCTTGAAGCATTAAACAATTACTGATATAGTCTAGTCATTAAAATTGCGCTGCTGTGTTTTTTTTTGGAGAAAATAAGTTTCTATTTTTACTGACCAGTGAGATGAAGGCAAATCTACTGTGAGGACTGAGATTTGTATATATTAATTTTAAAAAAACAATACTTTAAAAAACTGACATATACAGAACTGTAGATAGAGCCATTTCGCCGTGAGAGAGAGAGAGAGAAAACCCAGCTCGGTTTAGTCAGTCTCCCTGTCTGTGTGTATCTGCTTCTATATTTAGCGGAGGAGCAGCTCCAGCGAGAGGAGGCGGGGCCGGCGTTGAGCTCGCTCGCGTCGGAAAACGAACGTCACAAACACGCGCGCGCTCGCGCGAACGAGCGTGTGGGAGGGCGGGCGGGCGCGCGCCGGCGCAAGGATTCACCCGGCCACGGCACCACGCTCCGCGACGTTTCCGCCTCACAACACCCAGGAGAGGCCGCGTAACCATCCGCCGCCCAACTCGCAAAGAGTCCCGCGCTGTCCTTTTTTTCTCGGCAGGGGGCTGGTCAGGTACAGTCGTGTCCCCCTTGGCGCCATTTATGGAATTGCTTCTATTACTAATTACCTATTTGCGTGTTTCTGTATGTTTCTTTTTAAAAAAATAGACCGGCTTCGGTTGTCAATGGCGAAGCGTTTTGAATATAAACTGACGCGGCTTTGAGCAGGGTGTTTGTCGAGGATGGGAATTAACTGTTAAAATGTTGGAATGTTATATATTGGGATCTGTGTATGTAAAATAAATATGCCAATGCACCCCCGGATGCAGTTAAGTTTGAAGCGGCGCACTAAATGCGTGGTTTCATCTTCATGATGGTGCGAACAATATTGGGGCCTCCTGCCTGTCCAAGTGGCCTCCCTGCTGCCGGTGCCCGGATTCACCTCGCCCGCCACCCCTCCCCATTGACGTCAGTGCCCGGGCGGGCTGTCAGCGCGTGGAGGGAGGGAGCGAGCTGCCAATCAAAGACAAGTTGTACAGAAAGTGGAAGCTGGAGCTGCACCTTGGTTGCTGTTGCTACTGCCATTCCTCCCATCGCCGCCACCACCACCGCAGCAGCAGCAAAGATTTCACAGCCGATCAATCACAACAAAACTGTTACTTTTAATATCTGTGCAGGACAGATTTAACTTGAGTGTATTAAGCTCTTCTCTTTGTTTCTCTCCCCCCTAATGAGTGTGGCGAGGTGACGTACGGGGAAGGGAGGCGTAGAAGTCGTTGACTCAAAAAATCCTCATTTTCATCTATTTTAATCTTACACAGTTATATGAATCAAGCAAAAAAAAAACGCGCAAGTTTTGACTCAATCTCATCAATATGATCCTGGAAATCTTAGGAGCAAGGCAACAGCTCCCCACACACACCAATCACATTATTTGCGAATCCATGTTAAATACAAAACATGTCGCTGCTTTTTTAAAGCCTCTTCAACTCGACTTGATTTACTCGTTTGCTCTTTGTGAAATACATTCCCACAATGCGCAAGATACAGTGGTCGCCCACATGCTTGTATATGGTATGAGCACGTCAGCTTTATAAATAGGGGTAAACAGAATAGTACGATATATGGCAAGAGTTTATTTCTTTTTAGAGCTCGACAAATTCAATTTAAAACAATAACGGTCGTAACCAGATAACTAGAACTTCTCAAAATGTTAAGCGGTATTTAATTACATGTATATGGAAGAGTTATTGGGAGATACTAAATATTACTTGTCACTTTTGGGGCTTAATGTAACTTTGATGGGTAAATCAGAGATACGTTTTAATTTTAGCGTCTAAGCAAGAAATTAATTTGCGAAACTATTAACGGGGCTATAACATTAACATGTCTAAAGAAGTGAAAAATATTTTCGAAATCCCTATCCTGGTATAAAGGGTTATCAGTTATTCGTTATATAACCTTTTGAAAAAAAGTCTACCATACATCCTGACACAGGATCCCTGCCTCTTTAGTTCTTTGCATATCAAATAGCTAAACTAGGGGAGCTGGAAACATGTAAGAAGGGCAGATGACATATACATTTGACACTGGCTGCTGTGAACATTAAAAGACATCGAGAAAAAGAAAAATCAAGTACATGACAGAATGTATCACGAGGCAACAGCCAAATTACGGGGAACAGTTAACACTTAGGGGAAAAAAATCCACAGATAAGTTATTCTCCAATTTTTATAATGGTTTTGAAAATATTTCACCCTACCAAACACCAATGCTGTGTAGTGGCTAACTTCATCAAATTTAGATATATTGCACAATAACAAGGGACTTTTCCAGAGTTTCTGGTAATGTACACGACTAGTCTATCCTTTCCCATTAATAGTGAACGCAGTACTTCTACCCAGAGGGAATACCGTTTTTTATAATTTAACCATTTCTATAACAAAACCAAAACAAATAGACTCTCTGGAACACTTGTATTATGTTTTCTGTTTCTCATGTGGAAACGCACTCGTAAAAAAGCCCCACATTTATAATGGAATTGTATAACACTGTAATTAAGTGCGTGTGTGGGAGATCAAATATGTTTGCAAACCTGCCTTTGATATTGCTTATTGCTATTATATATGTTATTAATCATGAAGTTATATAATAATTTGGCTACTTTGTAACCAAACTCAAAATCACATGGTAAAATCATAGAAAAGCAAAATAAATATCTGCGAAAATAATCATATGCCTAATCAAATAGTAAAACCCATTACATTTATTTTTGTGAAAGATTGATTTCTGATTTCATATATAATATTTAGAGTTGCAACATCAGTTTCTGATGTGAAGCCTTAGATTCAGACTCAGCCTATAGAGATCAATAAGGTGGTTGAAATATGTTCCCCCTTCATGCGGCCTCACAATCAAGTTGATTGGCCAAGGAGGAAAAAAATCCAGTCTGTTATCTATCAATTCACCACCCAGTCATTTCTCTGTATGCCATTTCAGTTGTTGACCTTGCAAGCAATGTTAAAGTCTGTGTAAGATGCAGGTATTTGTATTCTAATCTCAATGATGATTTTTTATTCAAATAATTAAATGCATTCATTTCAAATTTCTACTAAATTTCGAATATAGCCTATTTATTGATCCCTCTTCCAATGTAACTCGATGAAACATCAATTTCTTATTTGCAATGTATCTACAGAACTGGGTGTTGCTGAAACCTACATTAAAGAGTGACCTAGAGGACAGCTGTAAATTATGTATGTCAAAGTCAAGATTATGTCAACCGCTTTTTGGAATTCAGTCTATATAGGACTGATTTAAACAACTCACTGGTGATATCTTAGCAGTTGCCATTTAATAAACATAATATTTTTGACCAATATATGAAAAATGTAATTTGATAAAAACATCAAAACATAAGCTTTAATATATTGCAATGGCATCTGCATATGATAACCAGCTGTTAGATTTACTCAGATCATATATTAATACCAGTATCTAGCCATGTTGGCATCTGTCACAACTGATTTAACTGTGAAACTGAAAGTTTGAACTTATAGAAATTTATATTCAATAAAAATTTATAGTATTGAATACTTGTTTGTGAAAAGTTGGGCATTTATAACTCTTGCCTTAATTCACTAATCGGTTATCACAGTACTAACGGGATCAGCATAAGAAAACTTTATGATTTTATAGAACAAAAACTCTTCTTAGGAAGCACTGTATAACATGGGTTAATACTTAAGATAATTTCACCTACAGCTTGATTGAATGGGCTTATAACTAGAAAATTGAGCTTTAACCAGATGCTTTAAAAGAAAACACGATCAACATAACTAATACAATATAGTTATTGCAAGTGCATCAAGAGGGTTTTTTTTTAAACTGGAAATTTTTGTCTTAAACATTATATTTGCTAGTGTAACTTAGAGGTATTGTAAACTGATTTCAGACTTGTTCACCATGTACAGCAACAGACAGCACCCTCAAAACGTTAAGTAGTTGTACTTTACTACTCCACAATAATAACTCTTATACAACATATTAAAGAACAACTTAATAACATTTCATTTATTAAATAGGCTCCTACAATTTTCTTTGCGCTGAGGCAAAGGTTCTATGCCAACATTGCAATAGAGTTTTTACATGTAGTTTTTGATGTTTTGTTACTTTTTGGTCCAAAAACTCACCAATGTCCTCTTTCCTTCTTCTACGCTCTGCAGCACCTGCTGCAGGCTTGGATGATCAAACGCTGCAGGTAAAATAAAAATCCTGAAGAAAAAGCCAGACCAGCTGGCTTTGAAGAGAAACCCCCCCTCTTCGGGATGAGCTTGCTTCGGTCTGTTTCCACACAGAAGACGGAGTCTTTCCCCTTTCGATGTTGACCTATAGTTGCATGATGCTTTGAACAAGTGGTTGGTTGCCCTGGTCCACCTGCCTCTGTCACTCCTGGGTAAATTTAGCCATGGAAGGTATCACTAACAGTCAGACCTTTGTCAGTTCTGGCAAGAGAAGTAGGAATACTGCCCAAGTAAGCATGAACAGGGTTCAGATGGAAAAATGAAATCACGATTCTTATCCAAAAATCATTTCTTTTTGCCAATTAAATTACTTACATATGCGAAAAAGTAATGTTTTACTTTTAACAGAAAATTATTCTGTCTTACAGCAGCAAACTATATTTAGTAGCTAATTCATTATAACTTGTGGGTTGACATAAGGTAACATTGCTTGCTAAGTTGGATTTGTTGCAGAAGAAAAAATCTCACAGTTTTTCCTTTTTAAAACATGGAAAACTTTGTCTTCAGCATATCAATAGTTATTCAGTTGTAGCTCACTAATTAAAGCTCATAATGTAATTCTCCATCATGAGTATCAGAGAAATAGTGAAGAGTTAACATAATTGAAGCAAAAAGTAACATCTTATACTTACTGTATGGTTATGAAATTTGTGTTTTTTGAAGATATAAATTAAGGGTTATTATCGCAGGAACAAAACAAGTGTGTTACAGCCATGAAATTTGGATACAATCTGAACTACATCATTTATTTTCAATAAATAAGCCATGCCAAATGTACTGTTTTAACTTCTATAGTAAGAATGTTTTTCTTATGATAGAGACCTATAATATCAAAGAAAGCAAAAATATGCCTTGTGTTCACAAAGGTTTCCTCTTACTTAAGTTCTCCTAAGACATGGGTGGATGGTTTCTTGGTTTGTATTTCCTAAACAGGAAGAAAATTACTTCTAAGCTAAAATTGCATGTATTATCATACCACCTGAATAATGTTTTATCATTAGCAATAAACCGTGCATCATTTATGAATAGCACTAATAAAGCTACCTGTAATGTGCAATGTATCAATAAATAACATACATATATAATGAATGATACTATGAAATAGTAGCTAACACTTTTAACTCTCAAACTGATGTACACTGAAGTGAACTTTGAACCAGATTACTCATATGAATCTGTTTGTGAATCTGTCTACATTTGAAGGCACAGTAGCACCAGCACAGTAGCACCAGCACAGTTTCAGAGTTGCTTCATAAAACTGAGTGCACTATTATTAAACTGTGAGTCAAGAGTAGTTTTGTGTTCCATAGTCATATTCACTGACAACCAGTCTATTACCGGACAAGCCCATTTCTATGTGACATTAAAATCAAACCCCCTAATCCATGGAAATGCAATGATGATAGTTTTGGTTCAAAAGTAACAATTTTACTGGAGCAAACTTCACATCAATATAGCAATAACATCATTTTGGCAAACACTATGGCCATTACCAGCTCTGAGGTGCTCATGTCCAGCCAGTGCAAACACAATGATCTCATCATTGCCTTTACCATTCGGAAGTTTTATTTTGAAGACTACCATTGTAACAATGTCTCCTTTGTACTTTTAAATGTATAAACAAAGCTGTTTTTGAAAATGGCAACTCCTTGCTTTGTGTTCAGTCTGGGTCACAAAAATTTGTAGACATCTACGTTAATGTAATCTAATACGAGAATTATTTAACTCAAATCACTTGCTCTTGGCAAGTTATTTGGTGACAGACACCAAATAATATTGGCACTTAATATTGTAATAACTTTTGGCAAAATGGTGATTTAAGTTGGTATCAGCTTCTGAATAATGATAACAATTTCATGTTCAGATAATGTGTTATATCGAAAGAGAAATAACTAAGATATTTAAGCCGACACAGTTATGCTATGGGGCTGAAATGAAGCTGCAGTCTTATTATTCTTCTGTCAATTTGACAAACATAACTGAGGAACTTCACTAAGTGCGTCAAATGATATTATTCAAATATGCAGGACAGGAAATATGCCTCATAGGACAGTTGAATAAAAATGTCCTACAACTTGAGAGTTTTAACATTTTCTGTTCCAGTATGAAAACAAAATTCAAGATACTGACATTTTAAGCCAAATTCTACTGGCATAGTTCATTTAAGTGTTGCTTTAATGATCTATTTGATCCAGAGTTGATTTTCAAACACTGTTATAATATTCAGTGGACTGAATAGGTGTCTTCTGTATTCCCTGGAGAATGAGTGAGAGCCGTAAGTCACCTCTTTTAGGGGATACTTGCTGTCTCTACAGACTTTGAAGTGCTGGCTGCCTCTGAGTTTACCTCACCTTTTGCTAATTCTTATTCACATTACCAAATTCTTACTGAACTCCAATGTTCTGCTCCATGCAAATTCTAATCCACCGAATGTTGCAGTGTTCCACATCTTACACTTAATCCCATATGTCCAGGTTCCCAATACATATCAAAATCCATTGGTTCTCTATCCCACCATAACTTGAATTCAAACTCTTTTTCTTCAGTTACAAATTTTTCCACAGCCTAATTAGCCCCACATCTATTGGCTGCTCTAACCCATGATTAATCAGACACTTAACTGGAGAGTGGCAGACAGAAAACCCACCCACCTCGAATTGGAGGCAAGCAGCTCTGTTGAACAGCAGCACCTCTGAAAATATAGTGACTGTTGCCAATATAACATCCACCTAAAATGTAGAATTGTCACAGAACACCAAGCCTCAGGTGAGTAAGGTGCCCCCCCCATCAGGACATTGAACAAAAAAAAAACAAACCCCTGGGAACTCGTAAGCAGCTCCACATGAGTTTATTTGTCATGTTCCCAGCAAAGTGAGCATCCTTAGCTGTCACTGGTACTAATGGCAGCAAGTTCATACCCTCATGAGCTGTAATTGTCTACTTAAGGCTCGCCATTGACTGTTGTAGATGGAAAGACCATTCATGTCACCACCACAGACCTACATGAAGTGGAAGCATGGCTGTGGAACCACTACAAGTCAACCTATCACGTGATTAGCTGTTACCCGTAAGCAACTTTGCCATAGGGGTCGGCATTTAATTCTGCCTGTTACTACATCCCTTAGCATGATTGTTTATTTCCATCTTTGCAGCACTGATTGCCTCTAACTTTAACTTACCCTTTGTTGATCTTTATCCATTTTATTAAATATTCACTGAATGCCAATGTTCTATGTAATTTCTAATCCATCAAATGAGGCAATGTTCCACATCTTGCATTTAATCCCAATTGTCCACGACCCCTAGATATACCAAAATACACTGGTTCTCCAGCTCACCATAACTTAAATTCAAAATACCTTTCTTCATTTACAAATGCTTCCACAGCTAAATGCACCCCACATATACAGACTGTTCTAACCCACAATTAATCCTTGTCCTATGGTCTTGCCTTCTGCAAATTCTTCTCTTCCCTCTTATATCATCAACCACTATGGCCATAATATATTTTGAATTTTATTGCTTACCTCCCCCAGCAATTCACAGTCTTCTCAGAAGTTTGAGGTGAAAATTCTACTCTCTCAGTAAATCCAGGATAAAAGTTTGGCTTCTTGTTGCTTTGCTGAAGATGGGTAGATTGGGAAAACTAGAGACACAGCAGAGATTCATCCCAAGGAAGAAGAAGCATGATACAGGGAGGATGAGGCAACCATGTATGACTAAGGAAGTCAGGGATGGCATGAAAGCAAAAGAGATAGCATATAAAGTAGTAAAGAACAATGAGAAACCAGACAATTGGGAAACTTACAAAAGGCAGCAAAAAAAATAAGAAAGGAAGATTAAATATGAGGGTAAGCTAGCCAGTAATATAAAGGAAGACTGGAACAGTTTCTTTGGATATATAAAGGGCAAAAGGGAGACAAAAGTAGACATTGGGCTGTTGGAAAATGACGCAGGAGAGATAGTGGTGGGGAACAAAGAAATGTCTGAGGAACTGAATAATTACTTTGTGTCAGTCTTCACAGTGGAAGACACGAATAATTTCCCAAAATTCAAGAGAGAGAGGGAGGCAGAACTGAGTTTGGTGGTCATCACCAAGGAGAAGGTGCTATAAAAACTGAATGGCCTGTGGGTGGATAAATGACCTGGACTAGATGGACTACACCCCAGAGTTCTAAGGGAGGTTGCTGAAGAGATAGGGGATGCATTAGTGATGCTTTTTCAGGAATCACTAGAATCAGGGAGAGCTCCAGAGGACTGGACAATCTAACATTTCAAAAGGGAGTAAGGCAGAATATGGAAAACTACAGACCAATTAGCCTTACCTTGGTCATGGGTAAGATTCCATCATGGAGGATGAGATTTCTGAATACTTGGAAGTAGAACATAGAACAATACAGCACAGAACAGGCCCTTTGGCCCTCGATGTTGTGCCAATCTGTGAACTATTCTCAGCTCATCCCCCAACACTATCTCAAAATCATCCATGTGTTTAAATCTCCCTAAAGTGGCTGAGTTGACTACATTAGCAGGTAGGGCATTCCACACCCTTACCACTCTCTGCGTAAAAAATCTGCCTCTGACATCTGTCTTAAATCTATCACCCCTCAATTTGTAGTTATGTCCCCTTGTACACGCTGACGTCATCATCCGAGGAAAAAGACTTTCAGTGTCTACCCTACCTAATCCTCTGATCATCTGGTATGTTTGTATCAAATCCACTCTTAGCCTTCTTCTTGCCAATGGGAACAGGCTCAAGTCTCTCAGCCTTTCCTCATAAGACCTTCCCTCCAGACCAGGCAACATTCTAGTAAATCTCCTCTGCACCTTTTCCAATGCTTCTACATTCTTTCCAAAATATGGGGACCAGAACTGTACACAATATTCCAATTGTGGCCGCATCAGCGTTTTGTATAGTTGCAGCATGATATTGCGGCTCCGGAACTCAATCCCTCTACGAATGAAACCTAACACACTGTATGCCTTCTTAACAGCACTATCCACCTGAGTGGCAACTTTCAGGGATCTGTGTACATGGATTCCAAGATCCCTCTGCACATCCACACTACCAAGAATCTTTCAATTGACCCAGTACTCTGCCTTCCTGTTATTGTTCCCAAAGTATATCACCTCACATTTAGCTGCATTGAACTCCATTTGCCACCTCTCA